>NC_039359.1:29362480-29669894 GCF_003573695.1 Papaver somniferum | reverse complement strand
CATTCCCAACGTATCTTTCAAGACGTGCATCTTGAAAACATAACTGCGAAGCTGTGAATGATTATGCTCTAGTTAGACATAGTATTAAGGAATTACAATACGAAGTATAACGTCTATCTTTTGAACTTCGTATATAAGACATCGACATAATCGTATGAATGATATTGTGATTATGTGTATGGGTATGAATGAAGATTTCGTCCTAGAAAACAATGTTTTACATTCGTTTAAAGGAAGTATATTCATAAACTCGTTTTTTGAATCGAAAGGGAAATCGCTAGGCTTATTGGTATTGTTATTCATTGCAAATCTTTGGATTACCAATATGTGTGTTTAGTATAACCGCTAATAACATGTTTATGTATCTTGGTAAAAGCATTCACAATGCATGACTTTTGTATTGGTATGACTTTTATTAGTGAAACCAATCTTAAGTAATCACCTAAGATGGTATGATCGATATTTGTAATTGGTGTGACCGATTCTAGAACTTGGTTGGGATTAATCACAAGATGGTAATCGATCCTTGTAGTAGATTAACAAGTTTTAGTAACTAGTCAACAAACTTTTGGTAACTAGTGTGACCGATCCTAGTACCCACATGGAGGTAGAACCGAAACTTGTTTTGGTAGAATCGTTAAACCCATGAATGGTGATTGAATGTTTTTGATCAATCACATAGTTCTTGGAAATCAGATGAACCAATTGTAAACTTGTTTGGAAGTGTGGAAAATCGGTTCCAAGATTGTAAGTATGAAAAAGGATTTACAAAGTAAAGATGTCGACATACTTTGAACATGTGCAGTAACTCCTATCTTTTATTGTTCAAAGATATTCCTTAATAAGTAAAGGAGAATCCCGGATCGAAATAAATTGAGAATCTTTTAATTAAGGTTTTTAGTTTTATATGGTTTTAATTTCCAGCAATTAAAATGCATATCTTTAGAAAATAAATTTTGGTAATGTGCATTTACTAATTGGAGATTGTCTACTGAGATGTCGGTCAATATTTGGACAGAGCATTTCCAGGAATTATGAAAAAAATTTTTGGAAATTTATTGCATATCTTTAGAATATTTTCGGTTTTGGAAATTCCTTGGTGCCCAAACTTCCTTGGTCTATAAATATTGAAGTTTGCATTTCAAGCAAACTAATCCTCAAAGCCAGCAAAACTACCTAGTTGTGCTGTTACTGGTGGAATCGTCTATTCAGAGAAGAAAGTACCATAATTAGGCGAAATCTCTTACGATCGCTCGTTTTAAAGACTTCTTTGGGATTGGGAAGCTCTACGAGTACCGTTGGTGGGAAACTAGATAATTGCAGTTTATTATTAGTTTTCGATCGATTTGATTTACTAACGGTGGTTGAACTTTGATTGTACATAGTTTCTTTATGCTTGAGAATCTTTTCTTCTGATATAAGATTCACTCAAACTAGATCGAAGTTTCGACGAGGATCTTTAGACTGTTTATAGATCTAAATACGTCTTGTGATAATCCATTGTTAACAGACTCCAATCTGTATGTAATTGATCATAAGAGATTCAAGTTGATTCTGTGCAGGTGTTTATTGAAGACCTAAGAAGATTTGAAGACAAAGAAGATTGCTTGTTTGAGTTCATAATCTTTGGTGTGCATAAAACTTAATCGGCTGGGGATCAACCTATAATCGGTTTATCTTTATGATAATATTGATTGATTAGTTGAGTCGATCGGCATCAATATATTGTCTTTGTGACTAAGAAGTATTGATTGCAAAATCTAGACAATTACTTTGGTAGTTGTATTGATATAGATCTAAGAACCTGACAAAGGAGTTTATTGGGATAAACGGAAGAGCCTTTTGTAAAATTCATATCACTTGTTTGAAAAGAGTTGTTACCGAACATATTTGTTGTTCCTTTTCTTTTTGGAATTCGAACCAAAGGAATTGTTCCAAGTGCGTGACTTATTACAAGTTGAAGGAGCAGGGATACATACGGAAATAGGTGAACTATAGGTTTAGTTGCTTGTTCTCAACTATACGAAGTTGGTTTAGATTTTGTATATCGGCTTAATCCTGAGAGTATTCAATTTTGGACAAGGTCCCGGGGTTTTTCTGCATTTGCGGTTTCCTCGTTAACAAAATCTTATTGTGCCATTTACTTTTAGTTTCCGCATTATAATTGTTTTATTATAATTAAAGTAAATTGCACTTTGTACGTTAACAGGGCACTTGATATTGATCCCATTGGTTTCGATTATTTCTGTACCTTTTATCAAGTGATCACTTTGTTGTTGTATTGTCTCGATTCCATATCCATAGACAATCCCACAAAGTGTGGCCTTTGATATTTAATTCACGAGTTAGGCCAGTTCGGACTAACCCTATATCAAGTGGACACTTTGTTGAAATATTCCTTGAGTGATTGTATCTCCAAGAGGTTTATACACACTGGGTCTTGTATAAGTTGTGATCAAAATAAAATATTGTGGTGTATTTGGATACCCTCGTCTTTTCAATTGGTATCAGAGTAGCCAAACACGAAAATATCTAACAATCTGTGTTTGGTGCGATCCAACCTATAAGATATGAGTCAAAATAAGAAAAGCAAAGCTAAACTTATGAAGAACTCAGTTAGCGTATGTCAAGATAATGAGAATAATATCCCAGGAAAGGTTAATGGAAATTGGTCTTGTAATTCTTTTCAAAAATCAAAGAAAAAGTCTATGATTAATATCTTGATTGAGATTCAGGTTCCTGATCAGAAAAGAATGAATCCGAAACTCAAGAAACATGTTTTGGATCCGACTCCAACCTCTAATGAAAAATCGTCTGAAAAGAGATTGGATTCACTAGACTGCCCACGTTCTTGTTTTCGTAAAATGTTAGAAAGATTTTTCAAACATGTTGAAAGCTATTCAAAAAAGGGAAAAACCATTGACAGTCTAGATGATGTCCTAAAACTTATTGTTCAATTGAATGTAAGAATTTATGAAGGAAAGTGAGAAACACTCAGTCTTCAAAATAATCTGGCAGATTATTTGGAACAAAAATTGGATCTATGCAACGAAGTTCATCAACTGACTACAGAGTGTGAAATTCTTACTCAATCGCTAGAGCATTCACAACTAAGGGATAAGATCCTTATTGAAGATCTTCTTACAGAGACATGTCGAAAGGTATATCTAGACAAGTGTTTAGAAAAACATTTCCAACAAGGAATGGATACCTTAAGAGAACATATAAAATGTCTTGAACAAAAGACATCAACAATTTGTCAATTGGCAGATCTAGATAACACGAGTTCAAGCTCGAGGAACATACTGAAAATGCGGCGGTCTAACAACCACACCCAACAATTCGTTTGGAAATCTGAGAGGACCTACTCCAATATACTTTCTAGAGAATCAACTAGACAGTCAGACTCAATCTAGAGTAAAGTATATCAAAGAGTTTAATATCTCTAACTCTTAATTCAATCCGCAATCATCAAAGAAATCCGCGAGCCCGATTGAATAAGAGGAGTAACTTGAACGGTACCAAAGACCAATGTTCAAGTGTCAATCAATGTAAATCAACAACCCAAGGTTGGATATTCTGATTGATTGATCTTAACGCACAACCTGTGATATTTCAATTATATAACAAAATATAATGCGGAAAAGAAATAACACAGACACCCGAATTTTGTTAAAGAGGAAACCGCAAATGCAGATAAACCCCGGGACCTAGTCCAAATTTAACACCACACTGTATTAAGCCGCTACAGACACTAGCCTACTACCAATTAACTTCGGAATGGACTGTAGTTGAACACTAATCAATCTCACACTGATTCAAGGTACAGTTGCGCTCCTTACGTCTCTGATCCCAGCAGGATACTACGCACTTGATTCCCTTAGTTGATCTCACCCACAACCAAGAGTTGCTACGACCCAAAGTTGAAGACTTGATAGACAAATCTGTCTCACACAGAAAAGTCTATAGGATTGAATATATCTGTCTCTCACATAAATACCCAAGAGTTTTTGTTCTTTCTTTTGATAAATCAAGATGAACATGAACCAATTGATAAACCGGACTTATATTCCTGAAGAACAGCCTAGTATTATCAATCACCTCATAATAAACTTAATCGACTAGCGAAACAAGTTATTGTGGAATCACAAACGATGAGACGAACGTGTTTGTGATTACTTTTATATCTTTCCTATCGGAGATATAAAATCTCGAGCCAATTGTTTCAACTGTGCTCAACACGACAGAAACAACAAGATCAGATCACACAACTACAAAGATAATAGTTGGGCTTGGCTTCACAATCCCAATGAAGTCTTCAAGTCGTTAACCTACAGGGTCTCGAGAAGAAACCTAAGGTTAAAGGAGAATCGACTTTAGTTATGCAACTAGTAACACACAGGAGGTGTGGGGATTAGGTTTTCCAGTTCCTAGAGTTCTCCTTTATATAGTTTTCAAATCAGGGTTTGCAATCCAAGTTACCTTGGTAACAAAGCATTCAACAATTACCGTTAGATGAAAAGCCTGATTCAACCAAGCTAATATCTTTCAACCATTATATCGAACTTAGCTTGTTACATACAAATGAAATGTACCCTCATTTAGGTTTATGTAACCGTACCTAAACGTGTACACCATGTTGGTTCACAAATAGTTGACCGAGGTTATCCATATGATTACTCTCATATCAACCTTATTCATCTCAACCATAACTAGTTCAAATGACTCAAATGAAACTAGTTAAAGAGTTGTTCAATTTCTATAGAAAACACAATTGAAATCAAATCGGTTTGATTCACTTGAATCAATCATGAACATTTTAGCCACGGTTTGCAAAGATTGCATTCCTTATGATTTAAATGTTTAAGTCCATGAAATGACCGATTTGATAAAGTAACCAGCTTAAGTATGCGTACTTAAGAAACCAGATTTGAGTTTGTTAAGTTTAGGGTGACTAGTTTAGGAGTTTGTAATTCCCAAACTCAGCAGATATTTTCGGTTCGAAAACTTCTACCACACATATGCATACACTTGGTTCCCGGTTTATGGATTTATACACTAATGTGCGAACACACTATATATGCTTATATCCAAACATGGTTACATTTTCAACTCTTTATTTCAATCATTGAAACATTCCTCTATAATGACAATAGCCGTTTTCACACACTATTAGCATCAAAGAAATTTGTAAGATATTGAAATAATCATTATCGAAACATTCCAAGCCTACATTAAATGATTGTATCACAGAAACCCTGTAAGATGTTACTCGACAATTTTATCATGATATAAGATGAACTTGTTCGAAGCGAAATCTTACCAACACATATTTCGAGAAATATGTAAGCGAGATATACCCAACTCGAAATCTCAAATGTGTATAGAGAAAACTATATCGTAACACGACTTGTGCCTCAATATAGGAGATAGTAGAAATACACTTTCCAAGTGATAGATGAGTTCAAGTCTCCACATACCTTTTGTCGAAGAAGTTCCATAAGCTCCCCTTAGTAGTTCTTCGTATTCAAATGATGAACTCTGTGAAATCTAAGCTCAACTACACTATATATGTCCTAGTCCGAGATATATGTAAATAGGCTAGAAATCAATACTTATAGTTTTGATCACTAATATTGACAAACATGTTTGAGATAGCAACGCATGCGAGTTCTACCGAGCAGTGCTCTAACACATACCATCCTAGGCACAAGATGTAATCAAGGATATAACATCTCGCAATATTCCTAATGAAGAGGATGGATTCAAAACCCACACAAGGGATCATGATAATGTCCCTAAAAGTAAGAAGGAATAAATTCCTCAAAAGGAATTTAGTGAGGAAGATCCTCACCTCAACGCTTAAATGCGTTGGAATATGCATCCTTACAATGCCCAATCTACTGATGTAAGGAAGCACACATATCCGGGTTATTTGTATCCTGTCAATAATCTCTTATTCAACATAGAGAGTTTACACAATCTACCTGAAGATGTTTAATCTGTCTTCATGTATAGAAAAGCTGTCTTAAAAACAACTTGTGTAAACAAGATAAGTTTCCCTATCTAAAGTAGTTTTAGATACGTGATCTATAAGGTTGTCACTTTCTAAAAAAAAATCTTTGTGATTGTTTAACACATTATATGCGAAAATATTTTCAAATCTGGTCAGAGATATTTACTTAAGGCTGACTCCTATGTTTGGAATGTGTTAAGTGTTTCTCGAATATATGAACTCATATTATTTGAAAATTTATGGTAACAAGATGTATCCTCAAATCAGATCTCAAGCAAAACTTCTGAAAGCCTTGAGTGGAATGACTTCTAATGAAGCTATTCATCTTAATAATACCTTCAAGAAATCTAGCTATGAAGATAAAGAAAATGAAAAGTAAGATATGACTCATCTCCTTGTCCAAAAAAGTTTGGATGCTAAGATTGATATTATCAATCTACGACAAGTCCTCCTCTGTACTATTGAAACTGATCATAGATAGGCAGCACTACTAAAAACTGTTATCTGTAACCAAAAAAAGCTGATCAAACTTGGAATCAGTAACAAGGAGTATGCTCGGAATATTAATCGAAAGGTTAATGCTTTAGCCTGTGAACATAATCAAGGTACTGTGTGCAGAATCCAAGATATCAGTCGAGATGCTGTTGATGAAGATTCTGAAAAATTTGAGAAAATTGAAGATGATCTTTGAAAAATCTGTTGAAAAATAGACATTAGTTTTTTGATTATTTCAATAAAGTCTATTATGAATAAAACTATCTATTATTTATGAATAAAATTATTAGTTTATAATATTTCTTGTGATAATTTGTCGATTATATAGCCTGTACTTGAATGCTTTATATTATTGCTATGTATGTTTATGGGATGTTTGATTTTGGTTTTGTTAACCTTGATATTCGATCTCATATTGTGTGAACCCTTATGGTTTGGGTGACTTTTTGGTTTAGCAGGATTAAGTTCTAGCCCATGTCGGTAGGCTTTATCAGGTTCCGATTGAAACTAATATGTGAAAAAAGTCACAATATGTTGAATCATTTGGTTTAGTATAAAAACATATGTGTTTCGGGGTTTCAACTTTTGCTATGCATTAGTTAAAACCGATTTTCAACCTTTCTATGGTAAATGTTGGTGTTTGTTGCTGTTATTTTGTCTTAGGATGATAACACAGTGATATTCCTCCCCAGAAAGATGCGAAGAAATGGAGAAGAGGATGCATAACTTGAGATAACAAATTTGTTAGTTAATCGTTTTCCTGTTTAAGAAAAGCCTGATTTTATTGCATATATTTATTGCTTTTGCTTAACAAAATTTCGGTACAATTGATGTTTATTCCATTATTTGTGTATGGATGTGTGTGTGATTCAATTGTTTCCGGTTAATAAAAACTATTGTTATATTGCTTTATTGTTTAGGCTTACAAAATTATGGTGCAATTGCGGTACTATAATGTCTATGTTTGTTTCAATTGCTTCCGGTTGAGGTAAATAATTATGCAAGTTGATTTATTTTGTTTGTATGAATTGTTTATGACTTAACAAAAGGGTTTTCGGGATGAATTTTTTATTCCAATTCGATTCCGGATAAGAGAAACTAAGTTATTTCTGATCTTAGTTAGACTTATCAAAGTGGAGGTTTCGGTTATTCAAGTCTAATCGAATGCCTTAACAAGAAATGCTAGTTAACTAACCTAGTACTTGTATTGTTTAAAAGTGAAAGGTCTAAGTTATTATTTGAATAATTAGAACCTGATGAGAAAAATAGAGTTAATTCTGATCTTTATTTTGGTCTTATCGAACAAGAGATTGTATTTGTACAATCGGTTTAGCAAAAGAACTAAGGTGCTTAGTCAATTTTTGATTTGCTACACTATTAGGGAAAATTGCATCGGGGAATTGTTTCCTTGGTAACATATCAAAACAAAATTACTTTGTAGTTTCGGTTTTGATATTATTGGTTATCTAAAATGGTGTGTGGATCCCTCGTGCTTAACTCTTATAGGTTGCAAGTCTTTTGAGATTTGTAAGATCCTTTCGGTTTGTCCTTTATTTGCTCGTACCTTTGTCATTTTGTGACAAAAAGGGGGAGAAATATATGGAGTAAACAAGTGATTTGGTATCACTAAGGAAAGGACAATGGTGCTTAAACGTTATATCTAACAAAAGAGTAAAACATAGACTAGGGGGTAACATATCATATTGATACATGTAGTTACACGGAATACAAAGGGAATAACAAATACGTGCGGATTGAAAATCTACCTATATTATCTTTAGGGGGAGTATTAGCTTTGTTATTATGATGTCAACAACGGTATTTATGGATTGAATGTATAACAGGTTATTGTGTTGTTGAAACTCGGAATCAAGCGTATGTGTAATGAATTCTTGTAATTCGTTTATCCATATGATGTAAGAGTTTTGTCACTAAAATTGACAAAGGGGGAGATTGTTAGAGCATAGCTCAGTTGAACCCACCAAGTGTTGGTATGTCAAGTTTGCTAGTCCTATTTTAGTGAATCAAAACTCATTTAAAGAGTCGCTTGATTATTTACTAGAGTCAACTTCGTATATGTTAGCTAAAAAGTTACTAGGATAGACTTACAAGTATTACATGAAGACTTGAAGAATGTGAAGAAGTAAAGATCTACAACGAAGACATCATCCTTCCACTTGAGATTAGTAATATTTGACTTGAACTGTTTCATTCCTAACGTATATTTCAAGTCGTGCATATTGAAACATAAATGCGAAGCTATGAATGATTATACTCTAGTTAGACATAGTATTAAGGAATTATAATACGAAGTATACCATCTATCTTTTGAACTTCGTATGTAAGACATCGACATAATCGTATGAATGCTATTGTGAATATGTGTATGGGTATGAGTGAAGATTTCGTCATAGGAAACAATGTTTTACATTCGTCTAAAGGAAGTACATTCATAAAATTGTTTTTTGAATCGAAAGGGAAATCGCTAGGCTTATTGGTATTTGTTTGTGGGTGAAAACTATTTCTGCTGGTTTTGGTAAATTTGGGTGTGTGGATGAGAAACGAATCTAAACCCTAAACAATGCAGTGCACGTGAGTACTTTTGATTCGAGAGATCAATCTGTACAATCCTGGCCTAAACCAAGAAATGGCCGTTCCAGTCTTGTTTCGGTCACAAAGTGAAGGAGAAGGGTTGGTCTTAGGGAGGGAAGTGAAGAGAGTGTTGAGACCAGAATGGTTAATTCTAAATATGTGGCTTGTTTTATGACTTGTATCAGAAATTGGAACTGGATTGCAGAGTGAAAAGTTATCAGTTCCTGGTGATTTCTGGATACTATCTTGTTGTTGACCAAAAACTTGTTGTTTTGGTGGAAATAGGTGAAACCTATTTATACAAGTCGTAATAAAACGTACCCTGGTCTCGTAGGAAGTGAGAACGATTGAGTGATGGAAGAATGTGTAACCGTCAGAAACCATGCTTCAATTATGAAGGAAGTGGATCCGTTTACACCCGTTACTTCTTGCCACCATTAACCATCTTGCTTCATGACACTTTCTTGTAATAGGCGTATTGCACGCCGCCCACTGTAAACCGCCAGACTAATACCCTGATGAGTATCCCCAGTTTTGTGACATGTTTGATGTCTCGAGTGTTTTCGTGGAAAACATGTAGCAGTTTGCTACGGGTGGCAAGTCAAGGTCAAGAGACTTGCCGCGGGAAAAATAGCATGTAGTGCTATTAGGTTTATATCGGCTGGTCGCCTAAAACTCGCCACAAGTCTGTCAGTTCGTTAGCGAACTTGAACGGCTGAGATTGCATCTCACAAGGAAGGATAGCCATTGATTATGGCCACATCCTGTCGGCGCTTGATAATGGCACAGTGGCGCTTTGAGCGCATGCCAACGATGTAATGGTGCCTTTAATGCACACCAGTAGCACTATGGCATGGATGGCATAGTTTTGTGCATGCCAGTGGCACGGTGGCATGGCTGGCATAGTTTGCGCATGCCAGTGGCACAATAGTGCAAGTAGCGCCTGGCATAGCCATGGCCGCTAGACTTTGGTACATTAGTGTTAAGACTCAAATGTGGTGTGGCAACATCAGTTCCAGTCGCCTCACTAATCCCAATGCTTTGTGGAATATTATCTGGCTTGATTGGCGTAGCAACTTTGCCTAAATTAGGGTTTGGCATGTCGAAACCCTAATTAGCGCACATGGTATGCGGCATGCGGCATGTGGCCATGGCACATCGGAGTTTTTATGTAAAAAGTGCCAGAGCCATGCCAAAAGAACCATAGCCAGGCCATTGTGTGAAAATGGCCACGGGAGTCAATATTTCCACGAGTGGCATGTTGTGATGCTTTTATCATGGTTTTCACGGCTAGTGGCCCGGAGTGGCATAGTTTCTGCCGTGACTAGAAATTAGGGTTTCATCCACTACTACTACAGCATGGCGCCTAACGGTTAGGCTAGCCAAATTGAAGTCCGTTGTGATGCTGGTCACGTACAGAGAGTGGGTTGGCATGTTTTTCCATGTTGCCGCGGTAAGTGGCATGTTTGGCATGATTTTGGCAGGTTTGGCGCGTCGTTTGGCATGTGCGCCTGACATGCTTGTTTTGGCGTGTTGGCGTTGTTTTGGGAAGTCAATTTGGCATGGCGACCACTTGACGCAATTTCCACCTTTTTTAAAGTTATGGCAGGTTTAATGCAACCTGATTGGTCAATAAAAGTAGGGGACGTCCAAGCATGGGTGTGGCTACCCTTTTGGTGCGCGTGGCGGGTTTAATGCGACTTGATTGGTCGATGGGTAATAGGGCCGACAAGTATTGGCCAAGCCATAACTCATGGGAGTGTGGAAGGTTTAAAGAGACCTGATTGGTGGACAAAGGAGTAAGGGCCGGTTAGGCATCATGGGGCGTGGCCAAGTGGCGCCGGTTAGCATATGTCATGGCCATGCTTCCCTCATTGTTGCTCCTACTCCGCGGCTCTGTTTATTCTTTGTTTTCTGACTGAGTATTTTGTGCAAGGGCCTTAACCTTGGTACTTGGAGGTCCGTGCTACTCTGCTGCGAGTGAACACGAATCCTTCACGCCATACCAATATTAAGGGTTATGCTAGGGAACATAAGCACAAGAAAAGTACTCAGCAGGCTCCGGCATTTGTGAGTAATGCAGCTAGGCGCTTATACACTCATTAGGATCTATACTAGTGAACAGTTCATCTAGGAGCTTGAGTTTCGATATAATATGAAGATAGACATAGGTACTCGTCAGATTTTCATATATTCTCCAAATTCCCCACGGAATATAGACATATCAATGTCTACTACATCTGATGCCGGGTCGGGTAGATAGACTTTTACAAATTTAGCCCTGAGCCAAAAACCACTATTAACAGTATTGTTATTCATTGCAAATATTTGGATTACGAATACGTGTGTTTAGTATAACCGATCATAACTTGTTTATGTATCTTGGTAAAACTATTCACAATGCCTGTCTTTTGTATTGATATGACTTTTATTAGTGAAACCAATCTTAAGTAATCACCTGAGATGGTATGATCGATATTTATAATTGGTGTGACCATTCCTAGTCATTGGGTGACCGATCCTAGAACTTGGTTGGGACTAATCACAAGATGGTAATCGATCCTTGTAGTAGGTTAACAAGTTTAAGTAATTGGTGTGACCGATCCTATAACTTGTGTAGCCGAATACAAGTTTATACCATATATATGTGGTAACCGATCCTAGTACCCAGTCAATAAACTTTTGGTGAGTAGTGTGACCGATCCTAGTACCCACATGGAGGTAGAACCGAAACTTGTTTTGGTATAACCGTTAAACCCATGAATGGTGATTAAATGTTTTTGATCAATCACATAGTTCTTGGAAATCAGATGAACCAATTCTAAAATTCTTAGGAAGTGTGGCAAATCGGTTCCAAGATTGTAAATATGAAAAAGGATTTACAAAGTAAAGATGTTGACATACTTTGAACATGTGTAGTAACTCTTATATTTTATTCTTCAAGATATTCCTTAATAACTAAAGGAGAATCCCTGATCGAAATAAATTGAGAATCTTTTAATTAAGGTTTTTACTTTATATGCTTTTAATTTCCAGCAATTAAAATGCATATCTTTAGAAAATCAAAATTGGTAATGTGCATTTACTAATTGGAGATTTTCTACTGAGATTTCGGTCAATATTTGGACAGGGCATTTCTAGGAATTATGAAAACCGAATTTGGAAAATTATTGCATATCTTGAGAATATTTTCGGTATTGGAAATTCCTTGGTTCCCAAACTTCCTTGGTCTATAAATATTTAAGTTCGCATTTCAAGCAAATTAATCCTCAGAGCCAGCAAAACTACCTAGTTGTGTTGTTACTGGTGGAGTCGTCTCTTCGGAGAGGAAAGTACCCTAATTAGGCGAAATCTCTTATAATCGCTCGTTTTAAAGACTTCTTTGGGATTGGGAAGCTCCACGAGTACCGTTGGTGGGAAACTAGATAATTGCAGTTTATTATTCGTTTTCGATTGATTCGATTGACTAACGGTGGTTGAACTTTGATTGCACCTAGTTTATTTATGCTTGAGAATCTTATCTTCTGATATAAGATTCACTCAAACTAGATCGAAGTTCCGACGGGGATCTTTAGACTGTTTGTAAATTTAAAGACGTCTTGTGATAATCCATTGTTAACAGACTCCGTTCTGTGTGTGATTGATCACAAGAGATTCAAGTTGATTGTGTGCAAGTGTTTATTGAAGATCTAAGAAGATTTGAAGACAAAGAAGATTGCTTGTTTGAGTTCATAATCTTTGGTGTGCACAAAACTTGATCGGCTGGGGATCCAACTATAGTCGGTTTATCTTTGCGAAAACCTTGATTGATTAGTTGAGTAGATCAGCGTCAATATATTGTCTTTGTGACTAAGAAGTATTGATTGCAAAATCTAGAAAATTAATTTGGTAGTTGTATTGAGATAGATCTAAGAACCTGACAAAGGATTTTATTGGGATAAACGGAAGAGCCTTTTGTCAAACTCATGTCACTTGTTTGAAAAGAGTTGTCACTGAACAAATTTGTTGTTCCTTTATTGTTTGGAATACGAACCAAAATGAATTGTTCCAAGTGTGTGACTTATTACAAGTTGGATGCGCATGGATACAGACGGAACTAGGTGAACTATAGGTTTAGTTGCTTGGTCTCAACTATACGAAGTTGGTTTAGATTTTGTATAGCGGCTTAATCCTGAGAGTATTCAATTCCGGACAAGGTCCCGGGGTTTTTCTGCATTTGCGGTTTCCTCGTTAACAAAATCTTGTTGTGCCATTTAGTTTTAATTTCCACGGTATAATTGTTTTATTATAATTAAAGTAAATTGCACTTTGTACATTAATAGGGCACTTGATATTGATCCAATTGGTTTCGGTTATTTCCGTACCTTTTATCAAGTGATCACTTTGTTGTTGTATTGTCTCGATTCCATATCCATAGACAATCACACAAAGTGTATTGGTTTTCTCCACTTGCCTTTGATATTTAATTCACGAGTTAGGCCAGTTCGAACTAACCCTGTATCAAGTGGACAATGTGTTGAAATATTCCTTGAGTGATTGTATCTCCAAGAGGTTTATACACAGTGGGTCTTGTATAGGTTGTGATCAAAATAAAATATTATGGTGTATTTGAGTACCCTCGTCTTTTCAAGTGTGCAGCCAGAATGGCGCAACACTGCGTAGACTGTCAAGTGCTAAGAATGGCATAACCCCGCAGGGCCAGTAAAGGGCAAACGTGGCGCTACACTGTAAAGATATTTAGCTAATTAATGAAGTTTATTGGCCGACACAATGAGGCTTCATTGAGGGATTGGAAAGACATGCATGGCCAAAGTTGACAAATGCAACATGCGATGTTGGCATTGATGCATATCCATGGAATTGAGTTGGCCCAAACTCAAGGATTATGCAAGAGTGAAGAATAGTCCAAGAGGTTGTCTATGAAATTAATTCAAGGCTGGCCAAAGCTTGAACAATGCAAACAAGCTAGTAATGCAAGAGTGGCATTACTATTGTCAAGCAAATTGGCTAAGTGAAGCATATAAAGCATGAGAAACCAGAATGTGCTTAAAGAGTTGGCCTCGATGATTGAAGCACAAGGATTGTCCGTGCATTAGCTTAGAGTGATAACCATGCAGGGCCAAGATGGTTGAGCCTTGACAGCGAGACAGAATTCAGTAAAACACAACAGTGATGCAATATGGCTCAAATGACGGTTAGGAGTTCGTTATTGGCTTTACAAGCATGCCAAATGAGTGAGACAAGGGATAACAGTTATAAAAGGAATTTATAACCATTTGTGAGTGTTCATAACCACCAAGAACAGGTGTGGCACCAGTTGGCGTGACAACAAAAAAGGTGGCAGTTTAAAAACAGATTGGCGGTTAGGAAAACTACATGTGGACATATATGGCTGTCTGTAGGATGTGCAAGCGATTGTACACAGTTTTGGCCTGATCTTTAGCATGTATAAATAGCTTAGAGATTAATAAGAATAATGTTGTTCGATTGGAGAGAAGAACCACTAATGTAGAGAGTGTTTTAGGCATTCACCAAGAGGGTGAATGGCCTGTTTTGATCCATGTGATGGACGAGTTTTGTAATCTTCCTTTAGTGCAATAAAATGGGTTTGTTGCAGTATTATTTGTGTTCATTATGTTGCTGGTTTGTGTGAGAAATTGGTCAAGTACATGGCAGAACCTCTTATGCTTATGGGGACATGAAAAGTTAGAGAGAAAGAAGAAAAGACTTCCGTTGCGTATTTCCTTAAGAGGGAAGGCAGATGCTTACTTTGATGCAAGTGTGCAAGGCTGAGTACTTGTGGGTGAAGTTGATTCACTGAGCCACATAGTATTGCCGGTCATGTCCCATAAAAAATTTAGGCGATTAAATGGGCATGTAACACCGTCTATGAGGAGAGGAAAGACCCGGTGTTTGTCTTTGATCCATATTCTTCAGAAAAAAAGAAAAACATATTCGTTAAGCACTGGAATCGACCATTGTGGCCGGCTCTGGTCACAGTGGTACCTGAGTAGAGTGGACCGGACTATTGACACTCCTGCACCTTCAGGCCTAACTCGTGTTTTTTTTTTTTTTTTTTTTTCGAAGGACCTGGCTCGATATATCGAACGCGTGAGCACTGTTTCCCAATTCATTCGCATCCAGAAAATTACAAGAAAGTCAGAGAAATCAAATCTTTCTCTGCACACAATTTTTATGTTAGAACTCAAACTGACAAACAAGATCTTTAAAAGAAACATAAAACAAACAAAAACGGGTGTTCCTAGAACAATATATACACATAATTAATAAGAAGAAGAGACGGTTACTATTAGTTAGCTAACAGGGAATGATAGATCTCCAGAATGTTTAATAAACCCTAGCATTTTTTCATTATATAATCTTTGATGAAGAAGCGTGTTAGACGTCAGAGGATTCTAATCCTCTCATTACTATCCGTCTCTATATTTGTTCCAGTTATTCTTTTCTCCATATTCACTTCTTCTCATGGTAACTTATTTCTCCTCTTTCATTTTAAGTTTGGATATTTGTTTTGTTTCTTAAACTTTGATTTGTTGTGCAGTGCACAAAGGGTTGGTTGAGGATTTAACTACCATTGTAAGATTCTACCCTTTTTGAAACATTCTTAATCATATGTATTGATGTGCATACCTGTTATGTATGTTAATTGGGGAGTGATTGAAGATGTTTTTGTCTATCCATGCAGAAATACAAAACAGAAACACTACAAATGATGAATTCAATCGAACAGGTAATAATATATATGCAAGTGAAACGGTTTCTTCTCTGCTGTCTTTATTTACATTTTGATTGTTGAATGTGAGTTGATGTATATTGTATTGTAGGAAATAGAAAAAGAGTTGAAAGAGCCTACATTAGCTTTATACAAAAATGAGACTTTTGTTAGTGATGAAAACGTCAAGTCGCTTGAAATAAACGAGACGTTTGGCAATGCAAGAGGTGGGTTTTATCTTGTTGTTCTTGTATTGATGCATTTAGGGTTGTATGGATTTTATTTTCGTAAAACTTTCATAGTTCTTTTCAAATGTTAGGGACTGATGGTGGGGAACTGGATAAAAATCAAACTAGAGTACAGAGTGTACCCTTTTGGCCTTATGGAAAGGTATGTTCTTGGTGTATTCACATTAACATCATAATTTTGTTGGTCTTGTTTAAACGTTGCAATATCACATATTATGGAGACGATTAGTTCAAGAATTTAGTTCTGTTACTTTTTTACCTGAACAACATTTTAAGATGCTAGGTAGCTTAAGATTCAGTGTGTAAGAGGGACAAGAAAAAGTGGAGTTAGAGGAGCGTGATTACGAGTCTGATTAAGGACTGATGGTTTTACTCATTTTCATCCACTTTCCAACTTCTGTACTTTCTTTTGTTTGGGACATTTACATGTAACATACTGACAACTTATGTTACATCCTGTATTTTGAAGATAATGTGATTGCGATAAGATTTGGTGCAACATTGGTGGTTGTCCATACTTAATTAGAATGTCTGTCAAAGCAACTGGTCTAGTAATACAGATTAACACGATGATTACTTAGATATATTTATACTTTTTTCTCTTGGAAACAGTATTTTTTTCAAGATTGATAAATAAATTCTGTTGTTTCTTGCTAATACATACAATGGTTCTTCTGCGCAGGGGAATTCTAGGAAGTTAATTGCTGGAGAAAGAGATGTCCAGTCCCGGACTCTGGGAGCAAGGGACGAGAAGGTGAGAGAGATAAAAGATCAGGTGATCATGGCGAAGGCATACTTGAAATTCTCATCACAAGACAAAAATTCACAATTAACCAAAGAGCTGAAGACACGAATTAGAGAGCTAGACCGAGCTGTGGGTGAAGCTTTGAAGGATTCAGACTTGTCAAGGAGGTAATGAGATTAAATAGGTTTCTCACCTTACCCAGTATGGATTTGGTATTTAAAAATACAAAGATGTGCGAGCTTATACCCATGTACCAAAAGCTGTGCAACATGAATTGTCACCAGAATATATAGAATTGGCAGCACACCCATACACTATTCTTAATGTAAGGTCGTTACTAGAAATTATGCTTACGGCTCACACATGGATACCATCCAAGACCTTGTTTTCAGTGAGGACTTTTCACTCCACACATAGATCATCCTTACTGAACTTGTATACTTATAACCAATGTTACCTGGAATACCTGATTACTGGTTATGGTAAGTGGTATTCTACTTCCGACCTTCAGCACTGTCAGCAGGACATTAGGCATGCCATTTTAGTAACTATATCCATGTTATTGTGATATGGGGTTCTAAGTTTTAGAATGGTCTGATGTAATATGAGGATGACTACATGGTCAAGAGATCATTTTAATACCCAGATTGTCTCCACACTGTCCCCACAAAACTTCTGTAATGACATTGTACTGACAAGGATATATGAATTTCCTGTCTGCTAATGTAGTCTAGTGATCTAAGATCAGAAACTGTGTAGTGCTTTGCAGAAAATGAAATCCATGGAAGCTACCCTGTATAAGGCCGGCAAGACTTACACTGACTGCCCTGCCATGGCAACAAAATTTCGGGCAATGACTTACAACACTGAAGAAGAGCTCCGAGCTTTGAGGAATCAGGCCAATTATCTCGTTGAGCTTGCTGCAAGGACTACGCCAAAGGGTCTTCACTGCCTCTCTTTGCAGCTTGTAGTTGATTACTTTGAACTGCAGCCCGAGGAGCGTGAATTCCCAAACCAACAAAAGTTGCATGACCCAGATCTCTATCACTATGTTCTCTTTTCTGACAACATCCTTGCCTCTGCAGCTGTAGTCAATTCCACTGTCTCGACTTCTTCTGTAAGAACACTTCCTTTCTTTCTTTCTGGATTTGGTCCTCCCCGTTTCACTATGTGACCTAAAGTATTTTTGACATACTTGTATGTTAGCCTCTTCTTGAAAGAGTCAGATTTACTGGCAAAGTTTTTAATAATCTTGAACAAACTTTTTATGGGGTCACAAGTGTTGGAAATGAACTTCAATCTTCAAATCTTACCTCCAAAAGTTTGATTGTCAGGTTGAAGCCAAAATTCTCTCATGCTGCCTTGGTTAGAACATAGAGTTTGTGTTCGCTAAGAATATTTTGGTAAAATTGGAATTTACTGTGTAGACCTATTTGCAGGAACCTGGGAAGATGGTCTTCCATTTGGTGACTGACGAACTCAACTTCCTATCGATGAGAATGTGGTTCTTGCTAAACCCACCTGGCCAAGCTACCATTGAGATTGAAAGCATTGCCAATATTGACTCTCTCCCTTCAAAGTCGGTGTTGAAGAAGAAATATTCCCTCGACCCCAGATACTTTTCTCCATTAAATCACCTTCGCTTCTATTTACCAGAGATCTTTCCTGCATTGAACAAAGTTGTGTTCCTTGACCATGATGTAGTGGTGCAGAGGGATCTCAGGGGATTATGGGATGTAAACATGAAGGGTATGGTGAATGGAGCTGTGGAGAGTTGTCAGAAAGATTATTTTTCTTACCGTAGGATGGATATGTTAATCAATTTCAGAGATCCATTTATTGCCAAGAGCTTTGATGTCAAGTCATGCACCTGGGCATTTGGCATGAACGTGTTTGATCTGCGAGAGTGGAGGAGACAAAATTTGACTGCCACCTATCATCAATACTTGAAATTGGTAATGAACTATTGTCTACTGCATGCTCATAAGTTAATGCCACAGCATATCTCTTGTTATTCTACACATCTGCCTATTCATTCATTAAACAAGAGACTTTGTTGTTTTGAGCAACATTATGAACTTTCATGTCGTTTTTGGTTCAGTCCGGGCTGTCATAGGGGTCAAAAAAAGGTTTAAAATATTACCAAGCTAGTCATGAATTAAGCAACTAGGATCCAGGTCTTAGGTAATGTTGTGGTTTAAAAAGCTGCTAATAAAGCACAGTTATAGTTAATGTTTGATATCAATTAGCTGATTAGCGATGAACAGATCCCTAATTGCCATGGTTCCGCAGCATGCTTCTGTTATTTGAAGCAACTTGATACCTGAAAGGAGTCTTTGAGTGCATGAAATTGACTTCAAGAATTTGTAGATATATGTGTAAAAATTCTGGAGATTATTCTAAATTCTTGCTTTCTGGTCGCATTTTCTTTTTGTGTTGCAGGGAGAGGAAAAGCGGTTGTGGAAGGATAGGAGTTTACCATTAGGGCTACTTACATTTTATAACCAAACGATGGCTCTAGACCAGAGATGGCACCTTCTCGGTCTTGGTTATGAATCAGGTGTTGGACGATCTGAGATTGAACGAGCAGCTGTTATTCACTATGATGGACATATGAAACCATGGCTCGAAATTGGAATTGCGAAGTATAAATCCTACTGGAACAAATATATTAAGTACGATCATCCACACTTGGAAAAATGCAACATTCATGCGTAGTTATAACCCAACACATTTTTTCCTTTTTGAGCAACACTAACTATCCCCCTCTAAAACTAACAGATTCATTTTTGAACCAAATGGATAGCAACACATTCATTTTTTTCCTCTTCTCTTAGCTGCATAATGTAAAGTACAATTTTCCTTTTTGCGGCCATAACTACCAGAGATTGAAATAAGAAAACCTTGGGTGGATTTTTCACTGTGTTGTTTGTTCTCCCTTGATTCTACTAATTTTGTTCTTATGGAATGCTTTGATTTTTTGTCAATCCCATATGTGTGTTTCTTGATTCAGCTCTGCCAGAAAGCTTTTATATTCGGTTTTTCCTGTATTCTTCTTCATTTTGATTATGGATGAACTAGCATACTGTGGCACACCGACACCGATAAAGGAAGATAGCCAGAAATGTGTCCCTTTGTATCTTCTCATAGTTCTGTCAGTCCCATTTATGCTTTGATGCAAACAGACATCAATATGAAACTAAGTCACCAAAATACCATTTAAACGGAACCTAGACCAAAAAAACTTTAACCATTTGATCACTAGCAGTAAATAACAGTTCTTATGATTTTACAGTTTCATTGATGTTACAGTCCACAAGGAAAAAATGGATTTTCCTTTTGTCAGATACAGCATATAATTGTAGCATTAGGATTATGATACGACACATGTAATGATATTATTGGCCATACCACAGATGAGGATATGAAATGATAGGCTATCTTATTACATTATCCAACTTATGTGGTGCTCACAGATTTAGTTCTTAGACCAATACTATAATTTGTTAGAATCCCACAACAAACAATTCAAAACTACTCTGAACTCAAAATCTATTTTCTTGTAACTCAGAAATTCCCATACTTCTCTTACACTTGTTTGAAAATGGCAACAATCTCAGCTAGCACTTCCACTGCCTTGGTGGCACACACCAGCCTTGTCCGCAAGAATGCCTTTGGCGTTTCATCTTCACCTGTCCTTGGTAAGTATACTCGAAAATTTCTTTTGATCAGTAAAGTCTTCCCTGTGATTCATTTTTTAGTTGAATTTAGTTTTATTACAGGTATCAGTTCAACTCTAATTTTAATCTTAAGAGTAAAAAATGTTTCTAATTCACAAAAGTGTTTACAGAAAAAATATGCATAGATGTCAGTTATTATCAGGAAAAGCAATAAACCCTTGGATCGTTTCCATGCATGTAAAACCATAAGCCAGTTTTAACTATGGTCTGGACAAGGAGTGTGAGTGTTCTTAGGGTAACATGACTTAGAGTACCAGTTTCACATGGAGTTGAACAATGTTTGTGTGGTTGTGTTCGTTTCAGGATTGCCTGCAATGTCTGGAAGAGGACGTTTGACATGCTCCGCAGAGAAGAAGTCATCAAGCAGTGAAAGCATCGTCGGCATGAGTGCATCACTAATGGCAGCAGCATCGACCATGATGATGTCAAACCCAGCTTTGGCTTTAGTTGATGAAAGATTGAGCGGAGAAGGAACTGGACTTCCTTTTGGTTTGAGCAACAACCTTCTAGGATGGATTCTTTTGGGTGTTTTTGCTCTCATCTGGGCTAACTACTTTGTTTACACCGCTACCCTAGAAGAGGATGAAGAGTCTGGTTTATCTCTCTAAATTGCTGCAATGTGTAATCTTCAATTAGAATTAATGATGAAGAACAGAAAAACTTATTTAAGTTATTGATTGGTTGTTTATATATAGACATGCTTGTTTGTTCTGGTTAAAAACCATTCTTAATGTGGTGTATGAACCTACTTATATTGTGAGCATTGTTTTCTAGTTTCCTCTTCTCTATTTCCCCTGGTCTCGTCTAAATCTGTCTCATCGGAGTCATCAGGCATACTGGTGCTATATGTAAATTAGATATTGATGTCGTCCTCCAAGCCAGACGCATTGAAACAATTACATGATGTTATCTAAGTGATGAATTAGGAGGATTGTGATCTCAAATGGTAGAGAGCTCATGGCTTCGAGCTATTTAGTATCAGCCAGAACATTAATGTTTGTTCTAATTTGGTTAGTCTTTTTAGTAATAAAATTCATTACAATCTTAGTATTACAATCTAACCGGTATGCTTGAAACCAGCTTGATAGGATACCTTGGCTTTCGCCTTGGTTAAGGTCTGTAGTAATGAGGTGGTGTGCTTAGTCCCGACTTGCAATGCCATAATCTTAACAGTTCCACTCCAGGGGACGTTAATTTTTATAATGGTGCAGATTGATTTCCTTTCTTAGAGATGTGAATATGTTCTCACCTCCATCGAACAAACTCTTGCAACAAAAAAAGAAAACACCCAGCAACATAGGCTCAACCGTGTACCGGTTACAGATCAACGAAGAAATGCGTAGTTTTTTACTCCATTACCGTCTGTTTTCTCCATTGTGTGTGTTTTTCTTTTATCAATTTGAACCGTTAACCTCACACCTAAGAAAAATAATCTGCGACATGCCATGGACACAGTCACACATTAGAGACTTGAACTCCCGGCGTCTGAGACAACGGTCAACGGGCCTCAAAGCCAGAGGCATCCACCTGGACCACCCCATGAGTGAAAGGGTTACACGAAGCAAAGAAAGAGGAGAGCGAAAGGGAGATCTGATGAGACAACCCCCATGAGTCATAGGGCCATAACAATACACGCATCGCATATGATTTGGCTGTTTTCTCCTGACATCTACTCTTTTTTCTAAAACAAAATGATACCCTTTGAACTCTCTAAATTCTTAAACAAATCAAATGGAACAGAGAAAAAAAGAAAACAGAATCAAACTTAGGGTTCGTTTCTTATTTTAAGTAAAGCGATGATTCTTCTTCTTCAACCCTTTTTCATGGACTTGTTTCCTTTACTTTGTTTATCACGTCTTCCTTCTCCTTCATCTTCCCCCTTTCACTACTCTTTATTCTTTCCCTCTCAATTAGGGTTCGGGATAGGGTTTAATCTGTAAAGGTCCAAATGGATTTCAACGAATTAGAAGCAATAGAAGGATTAAGATGGTCTTGGAATTCATGGCCAGCATCAAAATCCGAAGTATCAGCACTGGTAATTCCTTTAAGTATATTATATACTCCACTGATGAAATATACTGATCTTCCTTTACTTTCATATGATCCATTAATTTGTAATCGATGCGGTGCTGTATTAAATCCATATGCTCGTGTTGATTATCAATCTAGAATTTGGGTTTGTCCGTTTTGTTATCAAAGAAATCCGTTTCCTATAGGTTATGCTGGAATTGGTGAAAATAATATACCTGCTGAACTTTTCCCTACTTATACTACTGTTGAATACCAACAACAAGGAAGAAAAACCTCAAATGTGAGTTCAGTTGTTAATTCGAGTCCGAGTTGGGGCAGAACAAATTCGTTTCAATCTGTAGTTTCTTCTCCAATGACGTCTACTTTTTCTTCTTCCTCTTCGTTGAATTGTTTGGATGTAAAGGGAAATGGTCCGGGGATTGTGTTTGTTGTTGATACTTGTTCACCTGAAGATGAATTACAAGCACTTAAGAATGAATTATTACTTGTTATTGCACAATTACCGGAGAACACGCTTGTTGGGTTGGTGACATTTGGTTCGATGGTGGCTGTTCATGACTTGGGGTTTATGGAGTGTTCTAAGGTTGTTCTTTTTCACGGTGAACGTGAACTCTCATCGGATCAGGTACTCTCTTCTGTTACATAATCCTATATTTTACTCTTTTTTATAAGTTGAACTAGAGTTGTAGTGATAGATGAAGAGTGGAAATTGGCTGTGAGTTCAGTTAAGTGATGTTCAACTGGTAGCACTGAACTTGTTCCAGGAAATGTTACATATATAATTTAGAATAACTAGTTCCTTACAGTTAAATGTCAATGCAATATGAAGTCTTTCAGGTTTTGGCACATCTGAAAGTACCAAGTTTGTTTTCACCAGACACACCAATAATTTGTTCACCAGAGGTGCTGTATGAGTAGTGATATCCTCCTATTCATTTTTGAGACCTTCATTTTGATATTTGGCTTACTGTATAGTCTATGTGCATTGGGGATAGCAGAGGGTAGTCTACACTCTACACATGCAGGAAATAGATATATATCGAAGTTGGGAAGTGAAGAAGGTAGCCAAGTGCTTTGATGGTAATTTCAGGTCTATAAAATGAAGAGCACAATGAAATGTCAGTTGAATTGATTATACCCCGAAAAACTGAACACGCTTGATAACATGACCAATTGACTCCACCTAATCTCTGTATCCAGTGGCTGAACTACCCAGTTGTTTTCCTAGGCACATAATATTTTTGCTTCTGGAGATAATAGGTGTCTTTATGCATCGACAGCTAACTCACTCTTTTTGTAACCAATCATTCTTGTCCCACTTAGATGTTCGGATTATATATTTTCGTTTCTCTATAAATGGCTTAAAATGCGTGACAGTGAAGAAACCTGTGTTGTTTTCCACCTTACAGGTCCAGGAGTTTCTGGGTATTTGTCGGCCAAAGCACCACATACATGGGAAGACATCAGTTATGCATAAGCAGGGTTTTCTACTTCCAATATCTGAGTGTGAGTTTAACATTACAACCGCAATCGAAGAGATTCGATCATCATTTCAGTCCGTGTCTGGTCAGCGCCCTCAAAGGTCCACAGGAGCTGCTATATCGATTTCCATTGGACTTCTAGAAGGATGCATTGCAAACACAGGATCTCGCATCATGGTTTTCACATCTGGTCCTGCAACCATGGGCCCAGGGATAGTGGTGGATACGGATCGAAGTAAATCCATCAGGACCCACCGTGATCTAATTAGTGGCCAAGCTCCACATTATGGCAAGTCGTGCAACTTCTACAAGCAATTGGCAGCGAGATTATGTGATGCGTCCATTGTCCTTGATTTGTTTGCTTGTTCTCTAGATCAGGTTGGTGCGGCCGAGCTTAAAGTGACAATAGAGAACTCTGGTGGCTTCTTGATGCTTGGGGAATCATTCGGGTCCGACCAGTTCAGAAAATGTTTAAGGCACATTTTTGAACAAGACACTGATGGCAATCTAAAGATGTACTTTGATGCAACAGTTGAGATAGTGATGACAAAGGAGGTTCAGATATGTGGGGCATTTGGCCCTTGTGTATCTCTGAAGAGAAAGAGTAGTTCAGTCAGTGAGAATGAAATGGGTCAGGGTGGTACCTGCCATTGGAAGTTGTGTACACTCACAAATAAGACATGTATAGCTTTCTTATTTGAATTGGGTAATGAACAGAGCATTCAACCAGGGTCTGCATTTCTTGTACAGCTCATTACACGGTATAGATATGGGAGTGGAGGAATTCGGCAAAGGGTGACAACTGCCGCAAGAAGATGGGTTGGACCACGTTCCCAGGAAATTCCTGCTGGATTTGATCAAGAAGCCGCTGCATCTGTCATGGCCAGACTTGCTATCCACCGAGCTGAACGGTGTTTTGCGAGAGATGTCATCAGATGGGTAGATAATATGCTGATCAAGTTTGCTTCTAAATTTGGTGATTACGTGCAGGAAGATCCATCTTCTTTTCGTCTCACGCCGAATTTCTCCCTTTTTCCACAGTTCATGTATTATTTGAGGAGGTCCCAATTCATCGATGTTTTTAATAGCAGTCCTGATGAGACTGCATTCTTTCGGTTGATGCTGAATCAAGAAGGGGTAGCTGGTTCTCTGATCATGATTCAACCTACCCTTTTTCAGTATTCGTTCGACGGCCCTCCCGTTCCTGTTCTTCTCGACATTAGCTCTATCTCTCCAGATGTTATTTTGCTGTTCGATTCTTATTTTTGTGTGGTGATTCACTATGGATCTAAAATTGCACAGTGGAAGAAGCTAGGGTATGATAAGGATCCAAATCATGAGAGCTTTCGGAAGCTTCTAGAGGCCCCAGAGATAGATGCTGAACAACTGGTGGCCGAACGATTTCCATTGCCGAAGCTTGTGAAATGTGATCAGCACGGTAGCCAAGCAAGATTTCTGCTAGCTAAGCTAAACCCATCTATTACTCAGAATTCAACTCATACAGAAGGGTCTGAAATTATATTCACGGATGATGTGAGTTTACAAACATTTATAGAGCATTTGCAAGAATTAGCAGTACAGGGCTAAAGGGTTGTTTGTATTGTACAAAGGGTTGTTCTTCAATTTTTCCATTCCCTCCGTGAGATTGCTGTACAATTATTTCTGGGAGCGAAGGTATGGATATCAGCTTTTTCATAACTAGTATGTTCTCTAATTTATATGCAGGGTTTTTGGTTATGGTGTCCATTCGATTCATTCAATTTCAGTCTACTATTTTTGTTTTCTTCATTTGTGATTTATCATTAGGCATTCTGCTTTTTTCTTTTTTTTGCCCAACTCTATCTTTACAACAACTGAGTTAGGCTAGATTCACACAATTGGAAGTTGGTACCATGCATAGATGAGCCAAATTATCGGAAAGCTGACTTGTTGATATGAATCTATTCTGGATACATCAAAAGTTAGGCGAGTGGAAATGTGTAAAGTTCTTAAATTTTTAAGTATCACAGAAACAGTACATTAGTAGTCTCCTTCTAAGCCGGACTTGGCCATTTTCAGATTATTAAGAGTAAGCCGCAGTGGGTAGTCAAATACATAGGCCAACTATACGAATGAGTTTTACTATCAATTCACATGAGAACTTATATCAGCTGACTTGTATATAGTTTGTTATAAAGCAGGGACGACTTAGTCTTCTTTATTACTCTTCATGATGCTGGACGATGATAGAAATGATCGTCATCAGTAATTAACCCTAACTGTTTAAGGTGATGATGAGTGTCTGGTGGATGATCATCATGTTTAGGTCGTTCAGGCTGTATCCAGCGTCCATCGTGATTTCTGATCATCCCTTTATTCTCGTCTTGTCTCCAGAAGGGCGGAACTAGGTAATGATCCTTCAAGAAATCAGAAGCCTTGTTCACCAATGCCGGATCTCTTCCACTTGATAGTACAAATTTATGCCCCTTTCCATGGTACCTAAATATTCATCACAATTTGAAACATAAGAAATTGTAATGTTCTTTGTAGCACTGTTGATGTGACATCCAAACAGAACTAAATCCTGAGATTGCGATAGCCAGCACGTTAGGTGATCTATTGCGGAAAAGGATGCTGCATACGTCTAGTTTAGGCGATTACGACAACAAACAGTGCCTTAAATGCATGACTGACGTAACTTACCAACCAGCACATAGTTTCATGGGTTTCACTATTATATTTTGAAAGACAGTTGGAGATTTTTGTACACACTATGGACCGCCTTAAAGATATATACGCAGGTTCTTGCCATACCTATGACCTAATAACCAGCTAAAAATAAATATTGCAGTAGGGAAAAATGCAATTGGGCACATACAATATTATACGACTGGGTCAAGAAAGCTACTTTATTATCTGACAAGAACATTGGAACCACGACTCACAAGTGAAAGGTGCAAGGTCAACGACTTAACGTCCATTTTGAACGCTGAGCACTTTGGAAATTTTTAGCATTTTCATGAAAAATAAATAAAAAATGAAAAAAGTTATTTTTGAAAGTGATATGCAGAGATCTTATCAAACAGTAGAATTGATCTATCAATATCATAAAACATCTGCTTTCAACAAAATTAAATTAAAATAATTCATAAAACATATTTTATGTTACCTCAAGTCCCCAACACTGTTTGTGAGTTGTCTTGTTCCCTAGGAATTATTATCTACGTGTATGACTCAAGGTTTTCGTGGATTTTCTATCTTTTTTGCTATGATACAGTAAGGATATTGATTCAATCGGGTCCAAGTTAAGATTATCATGTGATGCATTATATATAAAAAGCAACGAGTCATCATATAATAATGCAACCCAGGGACGGACCTATTCCCGGGCTAGAGGGGACTAAAATCCGGGTGGTCTTGCTAGTTCACAAACCTAAATTTTTGTTTTTTTTGCTCGACCAAGCTTTTAGCCTAGGTCTTAAAAATAAAATTATACTTCCCGGATTCGTCCCTGATGCAACCTAAAGACAATGAGCCACTCCCGCAATCTTAAATACAAACAATCAATATTTTTTCAAAAATGCAAAAGGAGAGAAGAAGAGAAAGACTACATACCCATCGAGTAGATGCAAATGGGCCTCCAGATTGTGTGCATTACCAGGGTCATTTGTGTCCTTTAAAAAGGGTGAGTTCCTATGGTCAAGAGCCAACTCGATGCCCACGTGCGAATAACTCCAAGGAGTAACTCCCGACATCTTCTGCACGATAGCTGGCACGTGCTCATTGAAAAATATACCGGGTACTTTCGGCACGGTGTCGTGAACATTCACAACCCTCAAAACTTTCACTCCAAGGCCTTCCAACCTGTTCTTAAACCTAGCGTTTCCGACACGGGGACCCGAGAATGAGAAAACGGATACAGGTACAGCCTTTCCGTCATCTGCCACATTTATACCCGTTTCGGCTATGTCATAGGCACTCAATATCGCTAAAGCGCTACCCAGACTATGACCGGTCATTGTTATGCTCAGTTCCTCACCGGAATATTTATGTATTAACCGTCGAATTTCCGTCAAAATCTGTTCCCTCGCTGAATATTTCCCGAATCTACAACTTTCGTCATCCTTATTCGTATAGAGATCCAAAAACCCTGATTCGACTTTAACAGATGGATCGGAACATGGAATCTTATCGGCTGATACGGGTTTCAAGTAATCCATTAAATCGGCAACCCATTCTAGATGCGTCACCGTACCTCTCCAAGCTACCGTGATATCTCTGCGCCCTAACATTTTGGACGTTTCATCATTTGATACCGATACGTACCCTATCCAATTTGCATTCCGACTCCATACTTTAGACCATCTGGATTTCTTGAAGAAATTTGGAAGATTAATGTGGGAAGTTGCATAAAGATATCGAGATACGTCATAGCCAAAATCTTGCATTCCCAGCGAAGGAAAGAAATTTTTTGGTATATATTTACAACTTCCACAGTGTTTAGAGAACTGGTCATGATCAAATGCATCGTAACAAGCTTGTGCCATATCTCCGTATCTTATAAGTTGGGTACGTAGAATTGGATCAATCGGATCTAATAAACCTGCCCAATCATCTTCACCCTGGATTTCACGCCATGTTTCAGCTAATCTCGAGCTGGGTTGTTCTTGGGCTTGTTCTTGTTCTTGTTCTTCATCTTGATCGTCTTCTTTTAATATATTGTCTTGCTTCTCTAAAGCTGTAATAATGGAGGAAAGAGCACGATCATCTGTTGTCACCTTTACGGATCGTATCAATCTCGAAGATGATGATAGCGGACATGGGCAGGATCGTTGGGATGAAAATAGTGCGGATGAGAGGGATTTTATCGATGAGTTGGTTTGCAGTAACAACGGATGGTACCCGAGTCTAGACGGAAAGACGACTATCTTGTTGAGCGAGAAAGCCATGAAATAGGTTTGAGATATCTTGATATACAAAGATGTGAAACTGTAGACTAATATTTATGGAAAAGTGGGAGACTTGGGGGATGGGGATGAAGAAAGGATGAAGAAATGAAGGTGATGAATGATTATTAAATGAAGAAAATGACTAGTACATACAGATTACTGGTTACCAACATGATGTAAAGAATTACTATAAAAACAGAATACAACTTTGGACAATATTTTCCTGGCGTTTTTAGGGGCCGCCCCAAAGGATTTAGGGGACATCAATTTATACCCAGCCAAAGACTCTAGTTAAGGGGTACCCTATATGATATTGAAGTTCCATAAATGCCCTTCTGGTAAAACTGTATAAAAACCAAATCAAAAACAATTCTACTCATTTCAACTCTTCTTCTTCCAGTTTCATATTATCTTCCGATTGTGGAAGAAAAAAAAAATTTCCTCGTTCAACCGAAACATCGCCGCGAATCGTAAAATCAAAACATCGTCGATTCGTTTATAAAACAATGGATAAGAGAAATGAAACCCACAAGCCTAGAACCAAAAATGTTGCTCGGGGTATCGATCCAAACATTGGAATTTTAGCAAGAAATAAAGAAATTGTTGCTGCAAATTGTTGTAGTAATTCGATTTGCGGTAAATACGGATTCGTTGCTCGGACTTGAATAGATTTAAAAACAAAAATATGTACAAAATTGTCACAAGATCAAGAGGAACCAGGACTCAGGATTCCAATGTGTTTCATATTCAAGTGGCTCAGAAATTAATCCTAGGCGATTATAGCTCAAAATAAAACAAGTATTAACTCTATCTTTGCCAAATTAGATTCCATAAAATATTACTTGTATATTATAAGCATGGCACATCAAGAATCCCTAGGACTAAGCATGTTCCATCAAACAAAATCACAAGTAATTAATTGAAATCATAAATCAATTAAAATCGGTGCAAAAAGTGAATTAAGAATTATTTAAATAACCACATGGCTGAAAAACAACTTCCTCCATCATCCCAGTATTGGGGTTTAGCTACTCATGATAATCATGTTCTCAAAATACATACTTGATGCTCAAAATATGATTAAAAGAGTGAAAAATATAATACAGTGAAACTACGACCCTCTTTAAGCGTCCATAAAAGAACGATACCTTAGTGCTGCTGTTGATAAGCGACGCTGGTATTCTGCTGTTGAAGAACGACGCAGGTGTACTGCTGCTAGCACTGTTGAAGAACGACGGTCCTGGAGGGTCCGTTCTTCGTCTTCTTCTTACTCCTCGAGCAGCAGCAGGAAGCTTTCCTGCAGCTTCCTGTTCTTCGTCTTCCAGCCTCTCTGCTGCGTCTCTGTGGTCTCTAAACTTCCCCAAACTTCTTGATAAAACTTTCTCTCACTTCCCACCAGCCTTTATATACCAATAGGGTCCAAATAACTCGATTAAATCCGAGTTTATCTCCCTTTTTTCTTCACGTGCAGTTGAGAGAGAAATCTCTTTTCTGTTGCTTTGTACGCGTCTTCTGGCAATTTCTTACGCTCCAAACTTCTCCTAATCCTTAAACAAGACTAGATACACTTTACTTCAACGTAAAACTCTCCCAGAATCTCTAAAAATATATTTGAAAACTTCACAGAGAACACGTATTCTGTTTGGACTTTGATCGCTTCTCCCAGCCATTCCAGCCCAAGTTGATCGATAAAATCACTTGCATACGATCTGTTTATTCTTAACAGGCCTAGCCCAATTGATTTCAGGGATTTAATCTCCCTCAAAACTGCCCAGAAATCCAACAGAGAATTATCAGACGTGAACTTAGTTTTCCCGCCAAATTCCATTATTTGAACTTTGAATGTGGTGTCCCCTTAACCAGACCTGGTGTCCCTTTAGCAGCTGCTTGGAAATGGGTCACCCCTTAGTAATTAGGTTACCCCTTATCCAAAATCAAGGGTCCATATAGCAAGTTTCCTCTGGGGCATTTTCCGCACTTTTTTCGGGGTTCCTCCGGGGTATTTCTGGGGTACTTCCGGTACACTTCTGGGGCGCTTCCGGCACTCTATCAATGGAGGTTCAAACGCCGCATTTTCAGCCAATTTCGCCGCAAATCCTTATTCTTCTGAAAACACCTACAAATATATAAAATAACCAAATAAGTACAAAAATGGGTGCTAACACTATATACAATTGAGATATATTAGACACATAAATGCGTCTATCACAAATGAAGAAGAACGCGAAGAAGAAGTACCCGGCAATGTAGTCGGTGGTGGCGATTCCGATAGTCAAACACTTCGTCAACTTCAAATGGCCCCAATCAGGTAAGAATCTATCATTTTTGGGGTTTATTTCGCTTTAAGTCGTCGAATCGAGAAAAAAAATTCTAGGGTTTTCGGTTATTTATCCAGATTCGGACGATATTCATGCTCATTTACTTCCGAATGTAGTCGTGTTCTTCATTTCTCAAGAACATCGACAGTATTCGGGAGAAAGATTTGATGATTATCTGCCGAATATTGGTGGCCATATCTTCCTGGATACAAACTGCTAATAATCGGTAGTTTAATGAATTGGGATGTGTCATATTCCCCAATACTTCTGGCAGCCGGATCGACGCCAACCTTATACAACTTTTGGATCCTCTCCATGAAGTCGGTGACTATTCTTGGGGCACGGCATGTCTAGCATTCTTGATGGAAGAGTTGAGAAAGGCGTCGAGGCTAGGAACCTGCCAAGTTGCCGGGAACATGGCTCTATTGCAGGTTTTTTCTTTAACTCTATAACTCACTCTATAGTTATTCGGTAGACAATACATATGATGCATATTCATAACTCCAAAGGACGCATATTCGGTAGGAATTGATCCATCTTATTTTCCGAATGTTTGTTATTCAGTGGCTAGGTACTTAGTTTTATTTCCGATTATATATAATCGGAAATATGTTTTTGATATTACTACCGAATATACAGGCCAGAAAAACTAGAGGTTACTGAACTCCAAATGACGCATATTCGGTAGGACATGATCCATCTAATTTTCCGAATGTTTGTTATTCGGTGGTTAGGTACTTAGTTTTATTTCCGATTATATATAATCGGAAAGATGTGTTTGATATTACTACCGAATATACATGCCAGAAAAACTATAGGTTACTGAACTCCAAATGACGCATATTCGGTAGGAAATGATCCATATATATTTCCGAATGTTTGGTATTCGGTGGATAGCTACTCAGTTTTATATCCGATTATATATAATCGGAAATTATGGTTGGAAATTACTACCGAATTTACACAATCTATTTACTAAACCTTGGTATCTTATGTATATAGGCATGGATCTATGACCACTTCCCTATCCTGAAGTTGGCCGGAGAGAACCCGGGGTGGTGCAAAGGTACTCCTAGAGGAACAAAGTATATATTTGAAGACAACCGTTCTAGGACAAAGGAGCAGCAGTTGATTCGCATGAGGGAGATTTTGGACCAATTGAAGGCCTCGGACGTATGCTTTGATCCATACAAGGAAGTCGAGTCAGTGGGCATATAAATGTTCGGTCGGACTTGTCCCTTTATTTTGGACCATTGTGGCACACCACAGGATATGTGATGTATAACCCCTCTAGGGTGATGCGACAACACGGGTATATACAACATCAACCTCTGGAGAAAATGGGGGATTACTACAAATTGGAGTTGGAGTTGTGTTCTTCTAGTGGTAACAATCTCACGATTGTTCACACAGGCCCACCTACTGTTCTTGATAACTGGGATAAGAGGAATGACTTCATTATCGACACTGGTAGACGAACCACCCGAGGTGATGAAAAGAAGAGCAAATAAATGACAATGATTTTTGTTGTACATTCGGAAATTTGTTTGGGTAACTAAGTTAGACAAGTTCAAATGACAATGATTTGTGTGGTATATTCGGAAGTTCTGGTAACTAATTTCACTTCCGATTATTTCAAAGACAAAATTTGAAAAGTATAAGTTTTTCCAAATTCTGATTTTTGGGCCATCGTACATTCGGAACTTTACAAAAAAATTATCCTCCGAATATTACAAGTTCAAAACAAACCACGCCATGGCTCCAGGTGGTTCCAAGGGCCAATATTGAAGGTTAGACAGCCCATAATCGGAAGTTTTGGTAACTAATTTAACTTCCGATTATTTCAAAGACAAAATTTGAAAAGTATAAGTTTTTCCAAATTCTGATTTTTGGGCCATCGTACATTCGGAACTTTACAAAAAAATTATCCTCCGAATATTACAAGTTCAAAAAAAAAACCACGCCATGGCTCCAGGTGGTTCCAAGGGCCAATATTGAAGGTTAGACAGCCCATAATCGGAAGTTTTGGTAACTAATTTAACTTCCGATTATTTCAAAGACAAAATTTGAAAAGTATAAGTTTTTCCAAATTCTGATTTTTGGGCCATCGTACATTCAGAACTTTACAAAAAAATTATCCTCCGAATATTACAAGTTCAAAACAAACCATAATCGGAAGGTTTAGTTTTTATTACCCTTTCGATTATTCTATGTAAAAAAACTGTTTCCTGGAACCAAACAACACCATAATCGGCAAGAAAGTTGACTCATAACATAACCGAATATTACAATCGGTAGGTTGTTAAACAAAATAATCTACCGATTTCGTATTATCGGCTAGTTTTTATATTAATAATACTCCGATTACATCCATTACATAAAATTCAAACGACCTTAACCTTACAATTTCGTCAAAAGCACCTAAATCCATACTCCTAATTGACCATAAAAGTATTAAAACAGATCATAACTTCCAGTGACCATAGAAATTGTCCCTCTTGATTTTGTAGCATCCTTCATGTTCAAATCGTTTCCCGTAGAGGTCCACATACCGGCGATCCGCAAGATTTCTCTGAAATTACGAATGAGTAACAAGTTAGTACTAACTTTTGTTAATGTGAGTTGGAGTTACAGAGATACTTACTCGTTTTTCATACGTCCACCAAGGAAAAGCGTTCCTAACAAACCGTTCCTCATCCTCAAGTTTGTCAATCTCCTTATCGAGCGCATTCTTTCTCATCTTAATGTCATTGGATGATCTTCGAATTCGATTACCATCTAAGGCCTCAAATACCATTAAGATACGGTTCCATATATGCTCTTCGGATTCCGATTTGTGGAGCTTGTGAACACGATCATGAGCAGTTACCACAACCCACGCTCTATAAATAGCACAATCTTCTTCTTCGGCAAAAGCAATATCCATGTTTTTTGTTATGAAAATTAAAACTGAAGAGAGGAAAGAGTTTGGTGCAATTGGGGTGATAGATATGAGTTTCTTCATATAGGTTTAGGGTCCAACGGCTCTTTTTGTTTTTCCCAAAAACTCCAACGGCTAATTTGACGAAAGTTGAATGTGGAGAAACCAATAATCGATAGGTATTGTATTTAGCATATCTACCGATTATGGTAGCTTTCAAAATTTGAATTTGGGGCAACTTATAATCGGTAGGTATTGTGTTTAGCATATCTTCCGATTATAGCAGCCTTCACCTTCTTCTCTATAACTCTAACAACTCACAAATGAAAAAGAAATGGAAAAAATGAAACAGAAATCATTCTAATACTGCACCGACTACAATCGGAAGTCTGGGAAATATTTTGGTTTCCGATTGCAATCGGAGGATAACAATGTTATCATATCCTCCGAATATATAAGGGTAATTTCGCCATTACGAATTACGCGAGATAAGGGCTGACTACATTTTCCCTTTAGGTGACCTTTTTTGTTTTATTGTTGGCCCCTAAATCCTTTCGAGTGGCCCCTAAAAACGCCAGGAATATTTTAAGTTTTGAATAATTTTCAATATGTTTAAGTGTGAATAAGCTGCATAATACTGCATGTTGTCATATTTTGGTTTAGGTTACTTAAAACGACGTAAATGACAACTTTATACATTTTATATATGCGTGTGTAATATAATACTCGAAGCGGCGTTCATTTGATCAATCGTTGTGCTCCTTGGCAAATTGTGGATATCAGAGAGCGGTGACCGGTGGGAAACTAAGAATATAGCGTCAAGACATTTCTTCAGTTTTTTCTTTTAGATTTTCTTTTATATATTTAAAATGAAGAATAGAGGGAATCATTTAGCCAGATCGACCGTAGGCTCGCATGTTTCACGAGGGCAATAATATAAACACGTCAATGTTATACTGTGTATAATTATTGGTGTAAAAATATCTATCCAACACTTCTCGGAACTGGTGTGAGTTATTGGTCTCCAATTGGTGATTAAATTAAGCTGTCCGGGAATTATTGATGTAGAATCAGGTCCGTAGCGAAGTATCCGAGAGCTCCAGGCAAAGTCACTCAGGTGGAGGGCATATATAAGTGATATAAATTTTTTCTTATGAGTTCATAGTACAACCAATACACAAAAATGGAAAGATACATCTCAAACCTCACGAATCCGATCTAGTTAAGATAACTAGCCGAATTTGGAACAAATACTTTCTGGTTTCTTATTTGTAAATCGTGACCCAACTTTTCCAAACGACATTAAAAAGAATAAATTTAAAAAAATTTAATATTTTTAGTAGAAAATGATTTTTCAATGGTGATGAGAAAAACATATTTTTAAAAGAAATTTATATATTTTATGTTTTTAGAAGTCATTAAGACTATTTGTAATTTCATTTCTCTGTCAAGTTTCTACAAATCACTATAAACTCCCAGAAAGTCTACCGAAACTCTAGATTTACATGAAATCTCTCCAAATAAAAACTTATATTAAAAGTCTATCAACGTTTCAATAATTCTCAATTCACTAACCTTGTGTAAAAAAAAGTCTAATAGGGTATTAAGAACATAATTAGTTTTGATTTGCAAATATCTTCTTTGTAAAATGTGGATCTATCTAGAATACAAAACACAATTTGGCTAAATTAATCTAGATAAAGAGCGGTCAGGATTTATCTAGGGAGAACATAAATCAATGGTTATGGTCTGCTTAATCCAAGACTTATGTTATTAGTATCATATTAAATTTTACGAATAAATAATCTATTGATAAGTATCCCAAAATAATATTTTCGTTAATTAATCTAATAGATATAACTCAATTAATAAATAATAATTATTTGATACATTGGTAGTGGTGTAGGCGGTGGCGATAATAGTGGTTGGTGTTGGTGACTGGTGGAGGGGTGTCATTAACTGTGGTAGTGGAAAAAGTAGTGGTAGCGGGCAAAAAATGTATCCTAAGGTAGATAAATTGTGTAGTTGCTCTTAATTAGATTTTTTCTTTTTTTTTTTTAGTTATGTTTTAGTTTATGATTATTTTTTATTTATTTATTAAAATTTAAAATAAATCAATGGTTGTGATTTGCAGACCAAATACAAGACGACATGCAAATTAATTGTAATCCATTCACTTTCTCATATCTTTCTCCATTTGTTTTCTCTTTTTGTCTCCTGAACTCCATATAATTATAATTGAGAAACATTTCGTGGGAATATGTAAAGAGAGAAGATGAAGAGATAAGAAAAGAAATTGATCAAAAATTACATTATATTCAACTTCCCGAAAATGTATAAACCAAACTTGTGTAAATTGGGGACGATTTATATCACCAAAGAGAAAAAAGTAAACCATACAGCTAACAGATTTTGAAAGATTAATCTGATTGATTTTGAAGTAATCTTGAATGCTTTTAGTTTTCTTACAAATCTGGTGAATCAGTTTTGATGATTTTTATTTTATTTTAAGGTCGGGATATTATTTAGCGTTTTGAAAGTCATGTTCTACTTCACAGGGGATTCGCTATAACAATTAACAATGTTTGTCCTCGAGGATTGTATGACTACCAGATATAATATTAAAACAAAAACATATGAGGATGCAAACATGTTTGCTAACCATAATGTTAGCACAAATATATCATACCAATTTTTTGCAAACTAATTGTAATATATAAGAATCGAGGGATACATTTTAAACATATATCTTTTCACGTGCCATTACGAAGAAGATAAATCTATGGTCATGATTTGTAAAAATTAAACATTATAAGTGTTTTAATAATTGGTATCAAATTAATCCCTCATAATAAATAATTTATCAATTTTTCATCATAAATGTCCCCTTAATTAAACTATCCGTACATACTTTTATTAACAAAGAGTTTTAAAAAATTATTTCAGTAGACACTAATAGTGGTAGTGGAAGAAGTAGTGGGTGGTGGATGCAATGTTGGGTGTTAGTAAGTGTGGAGGCGGTTATGTTAGTGGTGGTGGAAGAAATAGTGGCGATAAATGGTTTTATGGTGGTAAGATTATATTTTAAAAGATGTAGTTGGTCGTTTTTTGACATGATTAATAAAGGCAGATACCAAATATTTCAGGGATGATACCAAATCATATAAGACAAAATTATTATGATTATTGGACCAATGGTACCACCGTTATCTTTGGTAACCGATTGTATGAATCATGGTTTTTAGAATTAAAATAAAATTAATTGCAAGACAAAAAAGAACATAACAAAATAAATATATTTGAATAAACTAATTGACGTTCTAAGTTTGCTCAATCTAAACTTTATACATGACGTTTGCGGTCAAAATTTAGAAGTACGCCTAACTTCTTACGAGGTATGTAGTGGTTTTGTGGTGTTAGCTGGGTATTGGTGATTAGGAATAGACTATGTTAATTCTGTGGCGCTACAAAACGGGTAACACCGTAAAGTAAAAGATGTGGTTGATTGTCTCAATGCTAAAATAAACTCAGTTAAATACATGACAATTAAAAAATACTGGATCACGTTATATAATAACTACTAAACATGTAACCTTTATTATCAAGATTTCTCTTTTCAACAGATAAATATATGGTTGTATTGAGATTCTGAAAGCAATGCGCAAATTTGCTCTTGGCTTTCTGAATGACGATGAAAATAATGAAACACTCCTTCTCAGTTTCTCAGAATAAAAACAAAACCTTCTCAAAAAAAAAAATCAATCAAACAACAGTTTGATGGTGCACCATCACCACCGCTGCAAATATATCTGCGCTACATATCCCGTGAACTTTCTACAGATTAATTTGGTGATTTTGACCTATCGTAATTGTTGGAAAGGCATGCAATTAAATCTCTAATAGTAATTTTAAGGTATTTTCTAATTACGAAATTCTCTTATAAATTTTGGTTATGCAAATATTATTCAACTTGGTTCCTTTTATGTTTAATGGATGATTTTAAATTTGAATGCATGTTTAGCTTATAAAATTGATACATATAGGATATTCACTTTGTAAAACTGATGTTAGTCTCTCCCTTTTTCTCGTTGGCACTCTGTTTTGATCCTAAATTTCTAGACATTATTTGACCAATGTTGGGGTATTTGTTTAATCTAAAGGATGATTAAACCCAGTGTACATTCTAAAAATCGAAGGCGATAAAAGTTTGTGTCGGCTTCTATCCCGAAACTAATGATTTTTCTGCAAAACTGAAAAGCGGGGGTACAACAACCACACCTAATATTCTATATGGACAAATTCCAATATACTTTCTATAGAATCAACTAGAGAGTCAGACTCAATCTAGATAAAAGTGTATCAAAGATTTAATATCTCAATCTCTCGATTTGATCTATACTCAAGAAAATAGAAATCTGCGAGTCTTTATCAAATACTAGAGAGATAACTTGAATGGTACCAAAGACCAATATCCAAGTGTCAATCAATTTAAATCAACAACTAAAGTTTGGATATTCTAATTGATTGAACCTAACGCACAACCTGTGATATTTAAATTATAAAAATAAACAATATAATGCGGAAACAGAAATAACACAGACACCAGAATTTTGTTAACGAGGAAACCGCAAATGCAGAAAAACCCCGGGACCTAGTCCAGATTGAACACACACTGTATTAAGCCGCTACAGACACTAACCTACTACAAACTAACTTCGGTTTGGATTGTAGTTGAACCCCAATCAATATCACACTGATCCAAGGTACAGTTGCGCTCCTTACGTCTCTGATCCCAGCAGGATACTACGCACTTGATTCCCTTAGCTGATCTCACCCACAACTAAGAGTTGTTACGACCCAAAGTCGAAGACTTTAATAAACAAATCTATATCACACAGATAAGTCTACGGTAATAGATAGATCTGTCTCCCACAGAAATACCTATGAGTTTTGTTCCATCTTTTGACAAATCAAGGTGAACAGGAACCAATTTATAAACCAGACTTATATTCCCGAAGAACAACCAAGTATTATGAATCACCTCACAATAATCTTAATCGACGCGCCGAAAGAAGATATTGTGGAATCACAAACGATGAGACGAAGATGTTTGTGACTACTTTTATATCTTGCCTATCTGAGATATCAATCTCAAGCCAATCTTTGTGATTGTACTCGTACGATAGAAATAACAAGATCAGATCACACAACTACGAGAAAGTAGTATCGGTCTGTCTTCACAATCGCAATGAAGTCTTTAAGTCGTTAACCTGGTTTTAAAGAAGAAACCAAAGGTTAAAGGAGAATCGACTCTAGCTTACACAACTAGTATCACACGTAAGGTGTGGGGATTAGGTTTCCCAGTTGCTAGAGTTCTCTCTTATATAGTTTTTCAAATAAGGGTTTGCAATCAATGTTAGCTTGGTAACAAAGCATTCAATATTCATCGTTAGATGAAAACCTGATTAGATTCAAGCTAATATCTTTCAACCGTTATATCTAAAACCTAGCTTGTTACACACAAATGAAATGCACGTTTCTAGGTTTGTGTAACCGTACCCAAACATGTACATTTGTTGGTTCAATAATAGTTAACCAAATGGTTATCCGTATGAGAACTTTCATATCAACCATATTCTTCTTCACCATAACTAGTTCTAATGACTCAAATGAACTAGTTAGAGAGTTGTTAAATTGCAAGGAAATCTTATGTCACTACAAAAGACACAATCGAAGCAAAAACGATTTGATTCACTCAAATCGGTTCATGAAATTTATCCACGGTTTGCAATTAACATTCCTTAGTTTATATAAACATGAGTTCACAAACAATCGTATTTAGATATAACCTAACTCAAGTTCGCGGACTGGGTTCGCGGACTTAAGTTCCCGGAAGGAGTTCTCAAACTCCAGCATATTTTCTCGGGTCGAGAACTTCCCCCAGTTCGCGAACTTAGTTCACGACTCTTGTTTCGGTTCTCTTGATCAACAAAGTTCGCAAGCTTCGGTTCAAGGAATAAGGACTTATACATATATGTATTTCCACAATAATGCTTATATCCATCATTGGTTATATAATCTAAACTCTCATTTCAATCATTGAAACATTCTCAGAGGACGTTATATAGTTGTTATTCACAAACCATTTTTCGTCAAAGCAATTTTCAAAGTGATTGAAACATAACATGACTTTCGTCACTAGGTAAAGATGAACTTGGCCAAAGCGAAAGCTTACCAGTACATATTTCGAGAAATAGATAGGCGAGTTAAACTCAGCTCAAAATAGCAAATGTGTATAATCAAAGCCTATATAGCAAAACGACTTTTGTCTCAAGATAGGAGATAAAGTAGATAGACTCTCGAGTGATAGATAAGTTCAAGTCTCCACATACCTTTTTGTCGATGAAGTTCCACAATTTCCTTGAGTAGTTCTTCGTCTTGTATGATGATCCGCCATGGAGTTCTTGAGCTCAACTATACTTTATATCCTAGTCAGAGACTTAGCTATAGTAGACTAGAAATCAAGACTTATAGTTTTGAAAACTAACATTGACAAACATGCTTGAGATAGCAATGCATGCGAGTTCGACCGAGCAATGCTCTAACAATCTCCTCCTTTGTCAATTTTAGTGAAAAACTATCAATACATATGGAATACAAAAAAAGATAAAGAAACTTATGTAGCTCCTATTCTACATGTCTAATCTTCAACATTACTCGAAATCTTCGTTACTTCCAAGTACTCCAATGATCCCAAAGGTTGTAAGTTCAGCATCATCGTTGTTGAAAATCCGTAGCTATAACAATGAAAAAACATAATTCTCGATCATTGTTATACAATGTCATAGTATCATTACACAACATCAAAGTTCAATTGTATCACAACTTTGACAACAATACTATGGTGATATGTATCACTCCCCTTAGTCAATACTCCATCTCACATGGAAACCACTCCCCCTTACATAATGATCTGAAAACCATATGTATTTGTAGTGTGAACTACATATTAATTCTCCCCCTTTTTGTCAATAAAATTGGCAAAGGTACAAGAACAGGATCCTGATGAAATTTCCAAAAGAGATATTTCATGACCAAAAGAAGGCATATATCATCTTGTTTAGATGCAATCATAAAGCCGAAGCTAAATGCATTCATCAAGGAGTTTAAAGATACAAGATAACCCCTATAATATTCCACAGCCGCACTCCCCACAAAGATTTGGAAATTAAGCACAAGTTCAATTAAGAACTCTCCCCCATAAAATGTCATTCCCGAAAGAACAACAAGAGCGACCTTAATTTTGAAAGAAAAGAAGGATTTCTTTGGACATAAAAAATCACATACGAATATGAATTTGAATCCAAAAATGCTAAATTAAATTAACCAAAAGAGAACCTGTGATTAATTTAATCGGAAATGCTCAACATAAGTGAACTTATAAAGACTCAAAAATACTCAATTAGATTAATCACAAGAGAACTATAATTAATCTAATCGGAATACACAACCAAATTAACCATAAAAAGTAATCAATTTAATTGGTCATGCTCGACATAAAGTACTTCACGGAGAAACAACTAAGCTAATTATAAGAAAATAATCAACTCAGTCGATCGTGCTCAATATAAGACACCTTACGGAACAACACAGTATATACAAAAATTATAGACCGGAGGTCGACCAATTATTGTGGAATAAGTAAGGATTCATTCTATTTTCGATCTTTTTTTTTCCGCATAACGACATTCAATAGACATAATCCTTGTAAACAAAAGATTTTAACCTATCTTCCATCAATAATTGACATAATAGGCTTAACTTTTGTATTTGTCAAAAGTCTATTCATTCCTTTATCAATGCATGCACATCGACTTACGAAAGACTTTACTTTTGATAAGATATGGGACAATCATAGTTCACGGACGCAAACACACATATCCCATAACGAATTCCAATATATAAAATCATAAATATTAATAAAATACAAAAATTATCTTCCAAATAGTTTTATAATTTAAACAAATAAACCTAAAAAAACATGAAGATGAAAACGTTGGACATAGCTATGTGTAATCACAATAATGACTATTCCAAACTCTAGTTATTCTTCTAAACAAAACAAGAAAATAGAAGATTTACTAGGCAAATTAAAAGAAATCATTTACTCATTATCTTCGTCATCGGAAATGCTCCAAGATGCTTGAATTGTGTTCAACTCTTCCTTGATCTTGGGAAACTTAGTTGCAACCAATGACAATTGTTCTTGCACACACTTCACCCTTGAATTGACCTTACACACACCCTTGTGAATTTTTTGAAGAAGACTCAAGGTGGTAGGGTCACAAACGTTAAGGGAAGCGTCTCTTTGTCTTTTGCACACATTCTCTCTTACGCGTCTGAAGGTACAGGGACGAACCGGTTTGGGGACCCCGAGAGAGTTTCCAATTGAATCAAAACCACGATAACGGCAAATTTTACCAATCAAGCAAGGGTAACCTAACATCTTGATGGGTGAAGTCATCGAAGTCATTTGAAAAATGATAAAACCACAAATATCGAGACTTTGAACACCCGATTCAAGGAAATAGACCAATTCCGCAAACTCATGACTCCACCAAGAATTCTCAATTGTGGAGGGACAAAGATTGGAGATACCAAGTTTTTCAAATGCCATAAATCCAATACTAATATCATTAGTAGGAAACTTTCCTTGATTCCAAGCGACCTTCTTGCCACAAAGCCCAAGAGAGATGTCATCATATGATGAACGCTCATCACATGGTCTAGGAAGACGCACGTTTCCCCACGGAATTTTGGTAGCATTCGAGATTAATTCCCTATCAACAAGAAATCTTTCTCTATTTATCATGGATTTGAATTCCATCTTATTGAGATCAACATCATGAATGTTGGCATAGAAAATTCTTGTAAGATAATCAAATCATTGACCATGACCATCAAACATGTTTCCAAGATTGAATTTTTTGAAGCAAACTAGATCCTCTTCATGTCCACTAGATAGATCCAATTCTTTTCTAGGATAAAACCTTTATATGTAATCTTTTCAAAAACACTAGCACAAGAATCATTCACAAATCTAATCCTAAGAGAATTTTGGTCACAAGGTAAATCCATGATAGAGACACTTAAGTTTTTTGAACTCATCATGAGGTCTAAAAATTTGAAGGAACCAAGAGGAATTTACTTACTTGGAATGAACCTTGAACGCCCTTTCTTTTAATTTCTCCAAAGAAGCTTCAATGGAGGAAACACAAAAACCCTAGAGGTTCTCGTACGCGGACTGATGGGATGAAGAGGAGAGTGCGCAAACTTCTTCTTTATAAGACCCAATCAGGGGATTGGACCCGTTTGTGAACCGCGACCCATAAAAGAAAAGTGGGGTTTTCTTAGACGTTTGCACATCAAAGGTTATGCATTCCGTGACAAGATGGATGCAGTAGAAAGCTTTATTTGGTACTATAAACAAAGAATAACAAAATTGTACGCATCTCAAACCATTTCTTACCCCATTCCAAGATATATACAAGTGGGGTAGTGCCAGGCTTGTTACTAAGAGGCATAATGTGCGAAAGAAGATATTAAGATATTATGGAATCACAAACGATGAGACGAAGATGTTTGTGACTACTTTTGTATCTTGCATATCGGAGATATCAATCTCAAGCCAATCTTTGCGATTGTACTCGTACGATAGAAACAACAAGATCAGATCACACAACTACGAGAAAGTAGTATCGGTCTGGCTTCACAATCCCAATGAAGTCTTTAAGTCGTTAACCTGGTTTTAGAGAAGAAACCAAAGGTTAAAGGAGAAACGACTCTAGCTTACACAACTAGTATCACACGTAAGGTGTGGGGATTAGGTTTCCCAGTTGCTAGAGTTCTCCCTTATATAGTCTTTCAAATCAGGGTTTGCAATCAATGTTAGCTTGGTAACAAAGCACTCAATATTCAACGTTAGATGAAAACCTGATTAGATTCAAGCTAATATCTTTCAAACGTTAGATCGAAAACCTAGCTTGTTACATACAAATGAAATTCATGTTTCTAGGTTTGTGTAACCATACCCAAACATGTACATTTGTTGGTTCAACAATAGTTAACCAAATGGTTAGCCATATGAGCACTTTCATATCAACCATATTCTTCTTCACCATAACTAGTTCAAATGACTCAAATGAACTAGTTAGCGAGTTTTTCAATTGCAAGGAAGCCTTATGTAACTACACAAGACACAATAGAAGCAAAAACAATTTGATTCACTCGAATCGGTTCATGAACTTTATAGCCACGGTTTACAATTAAAATTCCTTAGTTTATATAAACATGAGTTCACAAACAATCGTATTTAGATATAACCTAACTCAAGTTCGCGGACTTAAGTTCCCGGAAGGAGTTCTCAAACTCCAGCAGATTTTCTCGGGTCGAGAACTTCCGCCAGTTCGCGGACTTAGTTCACGGCTCTTGTTCCGGTTCTCTTGATCAACAAAGTTCGCACACTTCGGTTCAAGGAATAAAGACTTATACATATATGTGTTTCCACAACAATGCTTATATCCATCATTGGTTATATAATCTAAACTCTCATTTCAATCATTGAAACATTCTTAGAGGACGTTATATAGTTGTTATTCACAAACCATTTTTCGTCAAAGCAATTTTCAAAGTGATTGAAACATAACACGACTTTCGTCACTAGGTAAAGATGAAGTTGGTCAAAGCGAAAGCTTACCAACACATATTTGGAGAAATAGATAGGCGAGTTAAACTCAGCTCAAAATAGCAAATGTGTATAATCAAAGTCTATATAGCAAAACGACTTTTGTGTCAAGATAGGAGATAGAGTAGATAGACTTTCGAGTGATAGATAAGTTCAAGTCTCCACATACCTTTTTGTCGATGAAGTTCCACCAGTTCCTTGAGTAGTTCTTCGTCTTGTATGATGATCCGCCATGGAGTTCTTGAGCCCAACTACACTTTCTATCCTAGTCCGAGACTTGACTATAGTAGACTAGAAATGAAGACTTATAGTTTTGATCACTAACATTGAAAAACATGCTTGAGATAGCAATGTATGCGAGTTCGACTGAGCAATGATCCAACAAAAAGGTTAGTTGAATTTATATATAGACACTAACATCAATAAGACCATTTTCTTTAATGTTCCAAAATATTTGAGTAACATTAGATGTGAGAACGCCACTCATGCACTACTTAGCATAGTTGATGCGATTTTTTTTTATTTATATTTCTCAGTTTATTGGGGAGGAAGCTTGCACATGTTTTTATTTATATTTATAAGTTTATTTTTTCAGCTCACATATGTATATCTCAACATTCCAATAGCCAAGAGTTCTTCATTTTTATAAAACTCCCACATTTGCATTAAAAGAACCTGGCTAAATTGGGGCCTATGCCACTTAATTGGGGCCTAAAGATTACTTCATCTACCTTATACATAATGATAAGGGGTTTCGAAATTTATTGAAATTACCAAAATTACCCTCTAAAAAAATATTAATATTACTAAATTACCCCCATCAACTCTTAATAATAAACCTAAAACTAAAATCAGTTTTCATTTCTAACCTAAAAACTGATTCTTCATCTCTTCTACTCCCTCTTTTTTCATTTTTTTAAAACAAAAAATCGTCGATTATCGACGATCCAAAAACGATTAATCGTTTTCTTTCTTCTATAAAATGTCGAAACCATCAAGATACAAACAAGCCACTGGAATCATTTATCCTAGTGACTGTAATCCCGGAGTTGTTAAAGAAATTGGAAACAAACCGAAGAAGAAAACGGTTGCTCGAGAAGAACCATCTCTAATCGAACAACAATAGGAGGAAATGGGTCGAATCAGGTACTCTTCTATCAACCCAATCCTCTAAATTAGGTTTTAGTAACATGCAATCACTTAGAAATCAAAAATTTTGAAATCAAAATTTTCTGGGTTTTACAGAATCGGATTATGTTAGTGTACAAGTAAACCGATTCTATTTAGAAACGGTTTATGTTCTTGCTCACCTAAACCGACTGCTCTACATGTGAATAGGAATCGGAAAATGTTAGTGTATAAATAGCCCGATTCAGTTATGGTAGGGTTAACGTTGTTTCTGTAACTTTTTTTCGTTAGAATCGGATTATATATATGTTCACAAAAACCGATTGTGTAGCATTTGAATTCTTATATGCTTAGTCAATAATCGTACATTATATGTATATCGAGAAAACCGATTACTAGAATCGGTTTACATTAGCACTTAAAAAATCCGATTGTTGGTTTTATTATGTTAGGATTCGGACTTTATATGTGTATCGAGTAAACCGATTGTGTACCTTGACTTAAAAAAATGCATTCATTCCATTGTTGTTTGTCGCTTAACTCTGTATTCTACAGGCCAAACAAGGGCAACCAACAAAAGCAAGCCGAAAAGAAATATAAGAGGAAACATGACCTTGCTTCTCCTAAGCCTTTGGGACCTCGTCGAATAGACGGTCAAATTTTGAATGCTTCCCACCGAAGGGCCACGGGAAGTAAAGCCAAAGGGATCAACATCAATGACCCACCACCTTAACCGGAGCAACCAACACATGAAGAATCTGATTCTGATACACCTACTGAACAAAGTGATGAGGAAGTTAATGAGGAATAAAGTGGTGGAAAGTAGATCGATGAAGAAGAAATTGGTGGCAAGGAAGGTGGTGAAGAAGAAGGTGGGGATGAAAGTGACGAAGAAGAAGGTGAGGATGAAAGTGATGAAGAAGAAAGTGAGAAGCAAGTTGATGAAGAGATGGGAGAATTTCAAGAACAAGTGCAAGAAAAAATCCAAGGAGGAGACGCTGAATAACAAGGTAAGACAGATGGTAAGAAGATAGATGTTCCAAAGAAGAAGAATGGTGACCACATGCCCGACCCGTTGAAGATGTTTCCTCGTGGCCCTAAGGATCACGTTTACGGGTTACCAGGTAATGGAGGACATATGTTATGGAGGTACAAAGACAGTTGGGCCGCAGTCATTTGCCATACCATAGTAAGTACCTAAACCTTATGCTATGTAACATAAAAATTATTATCCGTGTAGTTTTTTGATTGTTGTCCACCGGGTTTGTTTTGTTTTATAGGATCACAGGGATGTCGTTCGTCGTATGAATCCAGGAACGTCAGTGAGTATGATGAGAATATGGCCACTGGAAGGTATGCAATCAACCGTTGCATAAGTTCAGGAAGTAATCGATCTAGTAAATTCTACGGGGTTGGTACCCGCGGTCGAGAATTTGGACCTTGGTTACGAAAAACCACTTTGTTCCGCCTTTCCCGAGAGATATTACGGGGAAACAAATACTTTGCATCTTCCGTTTGGCGAAATGACGATAACTCCAAATAATGTGAAGTTCATTACCGGGCTAAGCATAGAAGGAAAAGCCGTGAAGCACGAATACTACGTGCAAGAGCTTAACTGGGACAATATTTACGCGTTTACCAAGAATGTGTTCCAACGGGATGAGGATAGGACCAAGTCAGGGATGCTAGTAGGCAAGGCAAAACAAAGGATATTTCATCTCTCGAAGTTTAGGCACAACTTCATGGGAAGAAAGAATCTTCGTGATGAGGGAAAAGAGGTGACGCCGGAACGTATCATCTCCACGGCCAATGCGTATGTCCTCTACGTCCTGGGAGTTGTTATCTTCCCCGATATTTCCGGTGCCCATGTGAGCGCCAACTTTATCCAGTTGTTGCAACCATTTGACAAGATTCATGAATACTCATGGGGCACTGCCATCCTTGTATCGTTGAACGAGTTGAGAAAGGCTTTTAGGGCTCGAAGGAACCATATCGGACGGAATATGGATTTTCTGCAGGCGTGGATATATATGCACTTCCCAATATTTTCTCAAAGGGATTTCGAGAACAAGGAATGGGGCCACGAGTATTATGGACACAAGTACGCCTATAAAAGTAAGCTGAAGAACCAAAAAAAGGGTTATCTGAAGTTGAGACGCCAGTTGGACAACTTGATAATGAAATATGTTTTCTTTGATCCTTACAAGGAGGATTTGGCTAAAAGAAAGAGAAAAGGAAAGAAGATTGGGTGCAGAGAGAAAAGTGATTATTTTTGGCCTTTGTTTCACCCAAGAGGATATGTAATGAATGTACAACCCGACGAGAGTCGCAAGACAATGCGGTTACGTACAAAAAATTCCAATGGAGCACAAGATGTTCAAAATCAATGAGAAAAAAACAAATCATATGATAATGATATTGACATTGTTCACAAGCCTTTACCATCATCTGATTATTGGGAAGACAGAGCGTTTCACAGATATCCTTTGGATGGTCCATCTCGAACAGATGACGATGTAATTTAGGGTTACATGTCGTGGTACCTCAATGTTTCACATACTCGAGTGATACGAGTAGATGAGAGGCCCAAGATAGAGGACAAAGATACAACTCTAGAATGCCTGGTGCATATTGCTACTCAATTACGGTTTTGTTAATGTTATTAGCGTTTTTTGTTGAATGTTTTTTCTTTAAAATGGATACAGAGAAGCCGAGTCGGGTACTTGATAACCCAAGCAAAGCTACAAATCAGGGAAGGGAAAAATGTTAAGGCCAATGAAAAGCTGATTGATGAATTGAACAGTCTCGAAGATGTAGAAGCTGGTGCAAAGTTTGGGGAGCTGTAGGAGGAGGAGGAGGAGGAGGAGGATGAGCCAAAGTTGCCCCCCCCCCCCCCCCCCCCCAAAAAAAAAGATGTCTGAAGGTGCATCGAGCAGCACCCAACCTGGTAAACGAGGACGTGGTGGACGTGGTCGTGGTGGGGATGTTTATGAATGAATGGTTATATTCATGTTTATTTATTTAACTATGGATAATTATGGAGTCAAAACTTATGTCTTGTCTTAAACTTATTGTCGAATTATGTTTGGTTATATTCCTAGTTTATGAATGGCTTAATCTGGTTTCTTTTGAAAATTGTTGGTGTTTGTCCAAGACGTGATAAAATAACCAACTACAATATGTGTACAAAAAATGCAGGATTCTGGCATTTTTTCCCAGTCAGAATCAGTTTACATGTACCTATATGTTAACAGATTCTGACAGTTTCTCAGAGGTTCTGTTTCAGATTCGGTTTACGTGTACCTTTATGAAATCCGATTGTTACGAAAAAAAGTTCTGAAACTTTTTTTAGCTTAGAATCGGTTTACATGTATATATTTGTAATCCGATTTCTATGAAGAAAAGTCATGTAACTTCTGATGCCAAGAATCGGTTTTCATGTACATATATGTAATCCGATTGTTAGAAAGAAAAGTTTTGTAATTTTTTTTTTGCCAAAAATCGGATTACATGTGCGTTACAAAAGTCCGATTGATGAGAGGCATAATTTTTATGTTTTTGCAAGGACATAATCAGACTATGTGGACATACCTAAACTCCGATTATTTGATTTGATTTTGAAAAAAATAGCCCTTGAGTCCTTATCTATATAAGGACAACCTCTTTCAGCCACTCCAATATCACACACTTAGCCTAGAAAATGGAATGGGGACCGTATGAAGATTTGTGTCTCGTTAAATCGTTTGCTAATACGTTCCGTGAACATCCAAATGAAATCTATTCAATGTTTTGGAAGAGAGTTAAAGAGTTCTTTTACGGGCGTACCAGGAATCCCAACAACCGCAAATGGAGAGACTTGGCATTTCGATTCCAATAGATTAAAGGTGCAATGCGAGAGTACGTAGAAGTTAGAAATATGGTGTACGACTATCATTCACGAACTCCTCTTAGGGAAAAAGTGAGTAATGCGATCATTTTTATACCTAGTCAAAAGTTCACATACTAACATTAAAGAATTTATTGAATTTCAGCTGGAACATTTCAACGGGCTATGGAGAATCCGTAATGGGGAAACTAAGTTCATTCACCACAATGAATATACGACGTTGTACCGACGTGCTCAGAGTTTTATTGACGAGCATTTGATGTGTCAAATTCTAGAATTTCCATACTCAATCCTATATATGTAGTGCGCTGATTTCCTAAACTATGTAATGAATACTTTGTTTCTGAAAGTAAGGCATAATCGGATTATATGGACTTATGTAAACACCGATTTTAGTAATCGGTTTATGTGTGTATTAAGTAAACTCCGATTCTGGATTTACATCGTCATTCGGCATAACTCAACCCAGAATCGGTTTACAAAAGAACTAACATCAACCGATTCTAGATCGAGTCTCTTGAAAAAAACTTAAATTTTTTACAAGTGTTGATTATGCATTAATGAAAGTTAATTTCAGGATTAACTTGATTAAACATTATTTAATTATCCGAATTAGCACTAAATTAACAAGAAAATATTAGGCATTAACATAAATAGTGGATAAGGGGTTTCTATGAATTATTTCTTAACGACCCTATTTTGTCATGTAGCTATAGGCCTCAATTAAGTGGCATAGGCCCAATTTAGCCAGGCAAAAGAATAGTTTAGTATGGAAAATATTATGAATTTTTGCTTGACTTCGTAGAGCCTCAGTTATCAGTAAATTAGGAACTCAATATGTATTCATAGTGTCATGGAGTTTGGTTGTCAATTTTTGTATATTTAGATGAAATATTCTTTTTGAAATTTAAAATTAGTCTCAGATGAAATAATAGATATGGACAATATCTATGTATTCATTTTTTTTTTTAATTTTCATGTTGGGTCAACATTATTATTCCTGCCAAATACTAAATTGAAATAACATGTTTAAGTAAAACAAAAAGATAAGGTAACTTATCAATTTTTTTGTCCAAAACTTATTTCAATAACAAAATTATAACACACGAAAAAAATAAAACAAACCGAATTTTAACAATACTGAACTGGAGACAAAAGCATTCTGTGCCTTTACGGCACGGCTTAATCCATAATAACATCCATATGATTCACATGTACCACATATATCATATATGCGATATTTGCAATATTAAGAAAAGCATAAAACCATCTTGTGTGGATCATAGTTAAAAGTATAAATTTTATGCAAGGTTTTGATGGTTGAAATTTTGTACGTTTCACTAATAATAGTAATTGAAAAACAATATTGGATTGTTTGGCCAAAATAAACAGGGCCATCTGGTGAAGTATTAACTTCCGATGCTAGGGGCATTGAGCATTTGTAATAACCGGCCAGATCATATTCTCAGATTCAAAACCCTAGATGTTAGCAGGAAGTACTATACATCCATTTCTGTTCTTCAGTGAAGCATCAGTTGCAGCTACCGCTCACTCCTCCTTGGATCCAACGGAATCATCTTCTTGACCACCCTTGCTAATGCGGCTTTTCATCCGAATAGTAGTATTATAATAGTATGTATAATGAGTATGTATATAGTAGTACAATAGGAGTATAGTATATGGTAAAATATGGATAAAAAGAGTATTTAGGACAATATGAGTATATGTATAGGAAGAGTAGTATGTATAATGTTATTTACTTTATTTATTTACAGTAGTTGTAAGTAGAACTACACCATGGGATTTAGGGTAATAGTTTCCCTACACAAAAGGCAACTCTTACCATTACGTTCGTTGATATACTGACGTTGTACGCAATTTTGTTGAGCTGAGTGGCCACAAGATGGCATCAGGCTCAGTAAGTTTCCGTCTTTGAATTCTTCTATATAGAACATGCATTCGCTTCTGTTAGGGTCTTGAGATCCGTCGAAAGTCACTGTGGAATTCTCTAATTCTATTTCTATAATGGTAAATGAGAGCCGCAACAAAACACATGAATAAACCATAACTAGACCTACTAGCAACCGGTTTTCACTCAAAAATTCTAGTATCCCTGCTTTATTGTTAAAAAGATTGAGAAAATCAAAGAATGTACTATTTGAAATCTAAAGAAGAACTCAAACCAAGCCTAAATCATAAAATCCAAACCCAAGCCCAACATCATTTTCAATACCAAAACTCAGATCAAAGACCAAGCCCACTATCACTTTCAGTACCAAAATTCAAGTCCATTTATATCAACCACTGATAATTTCTCCGGTTTTTATGATCTGAAAAAAAAATGATGACTACCTATAGAGAAAAATGTTGACGACATTATCAATTTGAGTTTCTCCAAAGAAATAAAATAGGTGCCCTTAGTGAGTGGCTGGCACAGTAATTCTCCTTTACCACAACACTTTTTCTTTGTTCTTTATCTCGATGGACATCACTTTATTGATGTTTTTATATCCATTTTCACTTCTTTTGAAGGATGTAACCTAATGCAAGACACAAATAAAAAAAATCTATAGATTACAAAGTATTTCACACCAAATCAAGCAAATAAGTGGCAAAAAATGATAACTAAAATACGTAAAGACATTGTGGCGCTCAAGTCAGAGTGAGCTTTAAGCAGGTAAGTAAGGAGAAAATAATTAAAAATTGTGTACCTTTGTGTTGGATTTCAACCTCTATTATAGCCAGAAAATAAATCTAGTTGTTCGGACTTGTAGTTATCCTAATAACCATCCAAGGAAATAAAATACTTCTTGCAAAGATGGATCCAAGACTAGGTGTAATTTTCCAAATAGATAATGAAAAGATGAGTTCAACTAAAAAAGAATGAGGTACCTCACTCCGCCGCCAGACAAAAGTTATGAGCAAAACAGTCGAAGTAAATACCCAGGTTTAAATCAGCTGATAAGTGCATTTATGTCATCCATTTCTGGCAAAAGAATTTGCAGAAAAACTTTTGAATTTGAGTTTTTACAATAGGTATACTTGGGGAACCTTATCCACGGACTATGGACTTATTTTTATGCAAAACATTATTGTTTTGAGTTTTTCTTATCAAAAATGAAGAACATATGCCGATAATGGATTAATGTTCTTCATGGATCAATAACATCAGGACCAGTCAAACTTAAAAATGAAGAACATATATATACCAATTCTTGATTGATGTTCATCAAAGATCAAGAACATCAAGAATAATCGGCCATTGTGTAAGCATCTGTAGTGTACACAACTTCAATTTGTTTTTATTTCTAGGGGACATTTGATTTAAAATATTACAGATTTATTTTATGTGACCAGACGGATAGACATGATCAATAACATATCGGAGTTTATCATGTTACTTTGGAGCAGATAAGCTCATGCGCAGCAGATCTAAGCAGTCATGTTGCTTATTTGATCTCCAGCAGGTTACTATTTTGGAGTTTAGTTTTACTATGAAAGGTGTTTAAATTTCTGTTTTCAATGTTTTTAATTTGGTTTTTGTTGTCCTGCATGTTTTTGTTTGTTCATCTTGGGATGAGGATAGTGATGCAACTATGGTTGGTGATCTAATGAACAAAAGAGAACTAAGCATACCGCCATTATCAACTCGGATCAACTAGCAAATCGCATCCTCAACATCAACTCCGACCACTACAATTAGATCGGCTTTCATCACCAGTTTCAGTTATGCTTTTAATCTGCGTTTGGGTTTTATGTATGATCTGATTTACTTAGATAAGTTTTTCATCCAGCTGATAGGTTTAGTTTTTTGATTTTTCAGGTCTGCTAAGTTAATTTTTCTATTGGATCTGGTGCTCTTCTCTATAAAAGTTTTCTTATGTTCGGGTTACTATCTGATTACCCAAGTTTAATGATGATTTTTTCCGGCAAGAACAGAAGCTCCGAAGATTATTCTGTCGGTTACTTATGTTCCTGTAGGTGAAGATTTTGATAAATCTTTCTTGGAAGGTCATTATTCTCATAAAAAAAAATTAAATTTGTTTTAGGATTGTGGATCATGCCTCAACGATCCAACCTCTCCCGGGTGGTACTGCTACTTTTACTGGTATCTCATATATATCGGGTGTTACCACTAGTTACTTATGTGTTAGAGCACTGCTCGGTCGAACTCGCAAACGTTGCTATCTCAAGCTTATTTGTCAAGTTTAGTTGATCAAAACTATAGTCTTGATTTCTAGTCTACTTATAGCTATGTCTCGTATTAGCTAGGATAGAATGTGTAGTTGAGCTTTAGACTTCACGGTGTTCATCGATTGAAGACAACGACCTATTGAGGAGAGCTTGGAGGAACTTCATCAACAAAAAGTATGTGGAGACTAAACTTCTCTATCACTCAGAAGTCTATTCAATTCTATTTCCTAATGAGACTAAGTCGTATAGATATATAGACTTTTATATTATACACATCTGATATTTCAAGTTGAGTTTAACTCGGTTATATGTTTCTCGAAATACGAGTTGAAATCTTTTTGCTTTAACTATTCATCGTATTCTTGATGAGTTTAGTTGGAAATAATTTATTTGTTGGAAACTAAATATTAAGTTAAAAGATGATCATGTGGAAATTGCCTTGAAGCATCTTACATGATTTGTGTGAGACAATCATTTGATGTCAACTTGGAAAGTTTCGTATTGATCATTCGATCACTTGAAAATTACTTGAAGCTAATAGTTTGTGTGAGACAGATATTGTCGTCTTCTAAGGATGTTTTAATGATTGAAATTGGAGTTTAGAAAAATTAACCATGTATGGATACAACAGGGTATGCATACCTAGTATGTGATACCCTGATATTCGGTAGTAGTTGGCCGAATTAAATATAAGTAATGGTTTGTCCTATCCTAACACTGAGGCCTGATGAGTTCACTTGGCTGAGTTGTGGGAAAATTTCTCAGTTAAGCGTGCTCGGCTGGGAGTAGTCACAGGATGGGTAAACTCTCGAGAAGCTGTTGCTGGATGACCGCAGTAGTGCTGTTAAAAATCCCACACTGCTGGATGACCGCACTGGGTAAGTGGGAACATTATCGGTGTTAGTTGGGATACAACTGGGGACGGTTCGCTTGTGCTCGGGTGAGTGAGTATGTTAGGCCGTTAAGCTACATACTGGTCTTACAAGAGGCAAGGAACGTCTACATTATACCGAGGCCTTTTCAGCATAATTGGCTCCAAAGTTGGATTAAAACTTTGCAGTTAAGCGTGCTCGGGAGGGAGTAAACCAGGGATGGGTGACTATCCGGGAAGTTTTTGCTGGATTACCGCAGCGATGTTGAAAACCCCACACTGCCGGATGATCGCAGTGGCTAAGTGGGGACAATATCAGTGGAGGAACGGGTCATTACATAGTATGCGAACTGTTTTGTAGTGATTCAGGTCCGGGAATTTGTTTTCGTACCTAGTATGTAAACGGTTTTAACTGTTAAGGTCTGAGAACCTTTTTTGCGTACCTAGTGTGTGAACGGTTCTACCAAAGTTGGGTCCGGGGCTGCTGGTCGCATACCTAGTATGCAAACGGCTGAACAAGGCCAAGGTCCGGAGATGTTGTTTGCATACCTGGTTATCAAACACAATGGTTAAGTTCTAAAACCGGTTAAGTATGTTTATCATACTCATGAACAAATACATTTATGAAATATGGAATGCAATATTTGCAAACCGTGGCTTAATGTTCATTAATTGATTCTTGTATAAGTACTTTGTACGATTACGAATCAATCCGATTTTGATTCAATTTGTTCATATATATTTCTATGAGATAGTGAAAAATTAAATAACTATATGTGAAACACAATTAGATTCATTTGATTATCTTTCATGATTGATTGATCATCATATTTGATCTAGAGGTGTTAGATGAATGTGGTTAAGACAAAAGTGTTCATATGGCTAACTTCGGTTAACTGTTGTTGAGCCAACTCAAAATACACGTTTAGGTACGGTTACCTATATCTAAATGAAGGTATATTTCATTTGTGTGTAACAAGCTAAGACTATCTAACGGTGGAGATTAATTGCTTTATTTTTAAGTAGATTTAGCTTGAATCTTAAATCAGGATTCATCTAACGATGAATATTGAATGCTTTGTTACTAAGCTATCTTAGCTTTGATTGAAAGAAAAACCCTGATTTGAAAGACTATATAAGGAAGAACTCTAGCAACTGGAAAACTTAATCCCGACACTTTCCTGTGTCCTAGTTGCATACTAGAGTCGATTCTCCTTTAACCTAGGTTTTTACAAAACAATATTAGGTTAATGACTTGAAGACTTCATTTGGGATTCGTGAATCCAGATCTAACTATTTTCTCTGTAGTTGCGTATTCGGATCTTACTTGTTCTATCGTATTGAATACTATCTTCTCTAAGATTTGCTCGAGATTTATCTCCGATTGGTAAGATATAAAAAGTAATCACAAAGTTCTTCGTCTCAGACTTTGTGGTTCCACAATAAATTCTTCTACTACCATATAGTTAAGTTATTGTGAGTTGATTGATATTTCTAGGCTGCTCTTCGGGAGTATAAGACCCGATTATCAATTGGTTCCTGTTCACCTTGATTTATCATAAGACGGAACAAAACTTCATAGGTACTTTTGTGGGAGACAAATTTATCTATCAAAATATACTTATTTGTGGGAGACAGATTTGTTTATAAGTCTTCGACTTTGGGTCGTAGCAACTCTTAGTTGTGGGTGAGATCAGCTAAGGGAATCAAATGCACAGAATTTTGCGTGGTTTTAGAGGCGTAAAATGCGACTGTACCTTAATCAGTGTGAGACTTGGTTAGTGCTCAACTATATTCCATTCCAAAATTAACTTGTACTATGATAGTGTCTGTAGCGGCTTAATACAGTGTGGTGTTCAAACCTGGACTAGGTCCCGGGGTTTTTCTACATTTTCGGTTTCCTCGTTAACAAAATTTACGGAGTCTGTGTTATTTCTTTTCCGCATTATATTTGTTTGTATAATTGAAATATCATAGGTTGTGCGTAGTTCAATCAATTGGTAAATCCGACCCTTGTTTGTTGGATATAAATTGATTGGCAGTTAGGTGTTGGTCTTTGGTACCGTCCAAGTTATTTCTCATATCAATCGGGGTCACAAATTTCTATCTATTCGATTGCAGGTTGTATTGAGAAATTGAGATTAAGCTCTTTGATATATCTCTTGATTGAGCTCGCTTTTAAGTTGCTGCTCTCGGAATTATATTGGAGTTAGTCCATACAGATTGCCGAACGAATTATTGGGTGTGGTTGTTATACCCGCTTTTTCACTATGATTCTGGTATACATGATTATGTTAACCGAGATTCTATTACTTGGTCCTATTTGAAAGTGGTTCGTGGTCAGTCCCGTTGATTTTATTTTGTGATGTCCCATAACTCCAAGGTTTAGTACCTGCATTATATATTAAAAAAAAAGTGCTGGGAGCAAAAAAATAATTCTATAGAAACAAACGGATCCTAGGAAGAGAGCGGAGGGACCAAATTTCATTTAAATTCCATCATTTTCTTTTTCTTTTTTTTTTTATTTTATAAAAGCATCCATTTTCATAATAACCTTCCAAAATTACACAGGGATGAAGATGAAGCACATCAAGAACCAAAGAGTAGCAAGTATTGTGCTAGTACATAGTTGAATATTCCAACAAGAGAAAGAGAAGAAATACCAAGTAAACGACCAACAACAAGCATGAAAGAACCGATTAAAATCGGGAGAGGATGGTCTTTGGAGATTAAATCCGACCATTGTTTGACTGTCTTCTTCTTGAGTAAGATGAGCACCTTTGAAAGTGGAGAAATTTGCTCCAGTTGACCGGAAAACAGTAGATTTTGCTGATTGGAAAACATCTTCACTCTTGAGTACCCAGTAACTATAGGAAAAAAAACCATTAATGGCAAAGAGGAACGTTACAAATACGCAGAAAGAAACGCTACAAAAGCGCAGATAAACTGCCGAAAACCGGCATGGACTAACATCAAACTCTATGAACATCTTAAACCTAATTTGTTCTACACTAACTAATTCAAACTTTAACTAATATTGCTCAAATCTGTTTAGATCGGGTTTCAAATTTTCCAAAAAAAAAAAAAAAAAAAAAAAAAAACTTCTTTATTTTGCCCAAAATCGCACTAAAAAGGGAAGAGAGAAATAAAATTTTCATCAAAATCTTAGAAGGTAGGATTTTGTTCGAACATCAGTTGACTGATGATGCATGTTTAGGCTGTGGAAAAGACTCAAAACATCATTGGTGACGGGTCATCCGAACCATTGCATTTGATATTCTTAGAAAATTTGTCAGTACGACAGAAAATTCGTACAAGGAATATTCCTAATTTAGTGACACTGAAAACATACGACTTTTATACCAATTCAAAAGGAGTGATGCTACAGCTGCCGGGGCTGGGCACCGTGGAAATCACCGCGTCTCACAGCCCCGGGGACCCACAGGAGCTTGCAGGGAGTGGTCTTATGGGTCCCACTGTGGGTCCCCAATTTTTTGTGTGGTGCGGTAGTTGTCACGGGACTTTCTTTCTTTTTTTTTTTTTTTTTTTTTTTTTTTAAGTAAAGGCCTTCAACAAGGCTAATAGTCTCCCTCAACTGCTGGAGCCAGCCAAGCAGGAGGCATAAACCAGTACATAGAAGCTTTTCTTACGTTTAGCCCATTGAGCTAACTCATGAGCAACGGTATTACAGATTCTAGGTTGAAAACTAAAGATACAAGCTATTAAATTAGAGGCAAGTAACTGAATGTCTTTAAATATGGCATCTGTCCTAGAATCACCATCAAAAGAACCCAAAGAGAATTGTTCCACCAGCTTCTTAGCATCACTTTCAATAATGATATGGGTCATCTTCTGTTCCACTGCTTTCTTGAGAACTCCCCAGATGGCTCTGGCTTCAGCTTCTTCTGCAGACGAAACTTCAAAAACCATGGCAGCACAGAAAGAGGCTTTGCTAGTAGAATTTCTCATCACATATCCTGCATCATTATCTCCAGAGATGTCATCAAAAGCTCCATCAGTGTTACATTTTATGCAACCAACCAAAGGGGGCATCCATTTGTGATTTAGATCTATGGGATTTGAAAGGGTAGAAACAAAAGTATTTTTCTTAGTAAGAAGCATTTCCCTAGCTCTTTCTATGACAAACTTATGATTTTCAGACACATTTTGAAAGACCAAGTTATTTCTACTGGTCCAGATGGACCACAGGATAACAACAAAGAGTTTTTGAGCATCATCAGGCAATCCAGAGTTTTGCTTCAGAAGCCAGAAAGTAAGCCACCATTGAAAAGTTTCTTGAGTAAAGAAAGAAGTGTTTATGCAAAAACTTGACAAGAACCAAACCTTAGAAGCAAAAGGACACAGAACCAAAGTATGCATAATGTTTTCATGAGGATCCTTGCATCTGGCACATTCAACAGAATGCATGGGCATTCTGGTATGAAGGACAGTTATAGCTGGAAGAGCATTTTTAGCAGCTTTCCAAAGGAAAAGTTGAATTCTGTGAGGAACTCTAATCTTCCAGATATGTAACCAAAGATTCTTACATGGAGAGGGATTAATGCCTCTGAGACCCAAGTAAGCGGATTTTGAAGAAAATTTACCATTCTTCGATAGGTCCCAAGCCCTCCTGTCAGGAGTGCAATGCTGGCTTAAGGGAATAGTGACGATCTTCTTAACAGAAGCATCATCAAAGTGGGTAGAGAGTCTAGAAACATTCCATGTTCTAGTATGGTTATCAATGAAGTAATCAACTTTTATGTTAGGGTCCTGAGGGGTGAGAGGGTTGGGAGTAGCAGAACCCAAATTTGGAATCCATTTATCACACTAGGGGTCGATAAAATTTCCATCCCCAACAATCCAGGAAACAAAGGGTTTAATCAACTCCTTTATAGCATGAAGGCGTTTCCAGGTCCAAGAGCATTTATCAGGACATTTGGCATTCAGAAAATCAGTCCTAGGAAAATATCTAACTTTTAAAATCTTAGCCAACATGCAATCATGGTTTTCTATAATTTTCCAAGCATTCCTAGCTAACATGGCAAGATTATTTAGCTCAGCTTTTCTGAAGCCCAAACCATCTTCAGATTTAGGGGAGCACAGAGTATCCCAACCCAAAAGTTGGAGCTTTCTATCTTTTGGGTCAAGAGATTCTCCCTACCAGAATTTGCAAAGATGGGCATCCATCTGTCTGCAGAGGTGCTTTGGGATGAGAAAAGCCCCCATCTGGTACAAGGGGATATCTTGGCCAATATGTTTCACCAAAGTGGTTCTAGCAGCCTGAGAGAGGAGCTTGTGTAGCCAAACAATTATTCTGGCATCCACAGCCTGAAGGATGCCCATATGGGTTTGGATTTTAGAAGCTTTGAAAATAGTAGGAGTACCAAGGTACTTCTCACCCAAATCTCTGCTTTGGATATCCAGAATATTAGCCAAAAGGGATTTCCTATGTTCAGGGATTTTCCTACTAAAAAGAATACCATATTTATCAAAATTAATTTCCTGCTCAGAGGCAAGGCAGTAATTTTAAAGATAACCTTTTATAACAGTAAAATTTTCAGTAATAGCATAAGAAAAAAGAAGAGAATCATCAGCAAACAGTAGATGAGTCATTTCTGGAGCATTTTTACAAATTTTGATACCCTTGAGAGTTCCATTTCTTTGGAGACTATCTATATAAGAAGATAGAGCCTCAACACATATGATGTATAGGTAAGGGGATAAAGGATCCCCTTGCCTTAGACCTCTCTCATGTTGAAAGAAACCAGTAGGACTATCATTTAAAAGAACAGAATAGGAGATAGTAGAAACACACTGATTTATGAGTTTAATCCAATTTTCAGCTAGCCCCATTTTTCTCAAAACTTTTTCTAGAAAGGACCATTCCAATTTATCATAAGCTTTTGACATATCAAGTTTAATGGCAGCAGTGCCCTCAACTTTGTCATTATGATTTACAGAATATATGGCTTCATTAGCAATGAGAATATTATCAGAAATACTCCTCTTAGGTATGAAGGCACTTTGGTTTTGGGATGTGATGTTATTCATAAAGGGTTTAAGCCTGTTAGCAAGAGTTTTGGAAAGAATTTTTTAAATGAAATTACATAATCCTATGGGTCTGTATTGACTGACTAATTCATCTAGAGGAACTTTGGAAATAAGAGCTATGTTGGTATGATTGAAGACTTTAGATATATACCCTGTTCTGAAGCAGGTTTGGGTCATATCAACAACAGCTTCACCCACAATATCCCAATGTTTTTGGTAAAATAAGCCTGTAAAACCATCTGGTCCTGGGGCTTTTTTACCTCCCATTTGAAAAACAACATTTTTTATTTCCTCATCAGTGAGGGGGAGATTTAGAGTATCATTATCCTCGGCAGAAAATTTAACAGGTAGATCATTTAAAATTTCATCCTAGAATTTTTGGGGTTGGGAAGAGTAAAGATTTTTGAAATAATCTAAGAAAGAATTCTCAATACTATCTCTATCAGTTAGGATAGCATTAGAGGAATCCTTGATCCAGCTGATAGCATTCCTCTTTCTCCTGAAAAGAGTGACTCTATGAAAAATAAGATGTGTTTCTGTCACCTTCAATGATCCATACTTCTCTAGAATTATCTTTCCAGTAGAGTTCCTCCAAGGTATAAAGGTACTCTAATCTAGTTTTAAGTCTAGTAGTAGTAATAGAATCAGTGGGATCAGAAATCTGTAGCTCTAACAAATCTTTCCTAATGGTAGATATATCAGTTTGAATATTACCAAAAGAGGATTTGTTCCAATCTCTAAGACCTTTTTTAGCGCTAAGAAGCTTAGCTTTTAGTTTATAGGCTGGAGATCCTATAACATTGACAGACCAAGAGTTAGCTATAATGTCTCTGCAAGTAGGATCCTCAATCCACATAGCCATGAAATGAAAAGGTCTATGCATGCAAGTTTCCTCATAATTAAAACCTATATTCATGGAACAATGATCAGAAGAATCTCTAGGGAGATTGTTAACACAGAATTTGGGACAAAGGTCCTCAACAATTTGGTTTAAAAAACATCTATCTAGACTTTCTAAAATTAAATCAGGACCTTGTTGCATATTGGACCAAGTGAATCTTGGGCCAGAAAACCCAGGATCATGCAAATTGAAAGTAGAGCAAAAATTTCGTAGATGTTCAAAATCAGAATCATTAACTTCAAGACCACCATTCTTATCTTTTGTTCCTACAAGAGTATTAAAATCACCAATGACAAAGACATGCTCATCTATGGGGGCAGTAGTTTGTTGACACTATTGTTCCCAGAAGGAGGGTCTGAGGGTACTATTGGGTTCACCATACACAAAATGAATATGACAAGTTTTTGAATGGATAATGTCAATTGAAGTCACATAGATGCCCCTCAAGCTGGAAGAAACAACATTCAGATGGATTTCTTTTTTCTAGGCCAAAACCAGACCACCACTCCTACCAACACTAGGAACATTGCAAGTACAGGGGAAGCCCATGATTTTAAGTTTTCTGGCTGCCATATCTTTCCCCATTTTAGTCTCAGAAAGGAAAATGATATAAGGATTAACATTCCTACAAAGCATACTAAGTTCTTTATTTGCAGATATTTTTCCAAATCCTCTAAGGTTCCATGCTATTAAGTTTATGTTGTTGACATGGAAGAGGTTAAAGGCAGGGTTTGAATTATCATGATTAGGATGGTTGGGTATGGGATTTACCTGAGTAGTAGAGCCGGATCCACCACCAAGAGAAGCATTGGAACCGTCACCATTTTGAGAAGAACTTTGGGAGGAATTGAGACTAGAACCGGCAGTATTGAGAGGGGAATTGTTGCAGACATCATTGATACCTGGGGAGATATCAGTAGGAACGTTGTATCTACCAAAGGAGTTGAAGATAAGTTGGGTATTAAGGGAGCAAGTGGAGAGATATATGTCTGGTAATTCACCCATATTGATAATTGGGGTGCACAGTTGAGCATAATCAGGCTCAGTAGAGGTTTGTTCTTCAGGGATAACCTCAAGGCTAACAACATTGGAATTAGCTCTGGTGCGTTTTCTTAGGTCATACCTTGGATTGATCTTTCTTTTGAGGTTTGCTATAGCTTCTTGTTCGGCCGAATTTCCTGCTCCTCTGGTGATTATAGAGCTGGTATTTGGGATAGCAGCAGTTTTGAATCTTCTTGAGGAGTTGGTAGTGCGAATCGGTCCCTTTGGAATAAACTCAGAACCAGTAATTGAGGGAGCAACAGTAACATTTTGAGTTGTAACTTGCTTTAAGATAATTGGCAAGCCATTTTCCATCGGAGTTGGGTGTTTTTGAACAGGGCCAACATCAAAAATCTTCTGGGTAGTGGATCTGTTGACAACGGGGCCCATTTAAAAAGTGTTTGACAAACTTTTCTGAGAAGTGTTTTCTATTCTTTGATCAACAGATACAGTTTTTCCTTTGGAACTTACTTCAATAGCAGTAGATCCCATTTGAGTATCTGGTATAACCTCAGAATGTTGCATATTGATGTCAGTGTTGCTAGTAGATGGAGGAGTTACTTGTTTGGCTGCTGAAGGCATCATTAACTTTGAAACATTCGGAAGAGTGTAATTACTGCAGCGAGAGTCCAGATCTGTAATCTTATTTTGCTTTAGTTTCCAAGCAGGGCAGTTTTGATCTTTGTGATCAAGGATGCGACAGGAAGTACAGAAATATCTTGGAACTCTGATGTGTCTACATTCAATATAAAAAGGTTCATTCTTACCATTTTTGAAAAGCGGAATGTCTATTGGTAGAGCTTTCTGAACTGGAATTCTAATGTAGACTTTAACATTCTTCTTATGAGGATGTTTACCAAACGGATTCTGAGCTTCTATGAGTTCTCCCATATTTAGAGTCAGAAGCTTAAGATCTTCAAACTCTGTGCATTCATTGGGGATGTTACACATGATGAACCACATAATTTCTTCATCAAAATAAAGTTGGTGATTTGGTGGCCAGCCTTCAATTGGTACAGATTTTAGCACCATTAGGTAACCACATACGAACCAAGGTTTCTGAGAATTGATTCTGTTAAAATCCTCTTCTGATAAGTAGCGGATGAGAAATTTGTTCCTCTGACCATTGAAGGTAGTGACAGTAGGGTGTTGAGCTAATGGACAATTGTTGCAGATATAAAATCTGATAGAGGAGGTTGGTATCAGAGTTTCATAACAAACATATCCTGCCATACACCATTTCCAGTTAGTATCAACTTCTGCTAGGGCAACTTTCTTATCAATGAAGACTTGTTTAGTAAGAGAATATGGTAGATTTAATTTTTCAGACATCTGGTTTGAGAGAGTTTGAATTTCAAGATTCAAGTTTTGGGGATTCTCAAAAGAAGAGGGGATTTCCATAGTATAAAGGCAATGGGTATATATGAATGTTATTTGATTGAGATCATAATTCCAAGTAACTATTATAAAATGAAGAGATAGAGAGAAGAATTTCTTATTGATATTGTTTTGATAAAGGTAACAGGAAATGTGGAAGAGGGAAATGCAGGAGGGGTTTGTGTTTTTTTGAATTTGAACCTTAAAAAATGAATGAGAAGGTTGTTGACCATAGTCAGAGAAAATTTCAGGAGAGTTTTGGTGTAAGGTTGTTGTAGGAAAGCTGCAAGTTATGCATTGGGTGAGAGGTTTGACATATGGAATGCTACTATCGTTACCATGTTGTTGAGTTTGTTTTCGAACCAAGGTATTCACGTGAGTATTATGGGGGGAGAGCCACAAGAGGATGTAGATAATAGTACCTTGCTGGAACATTTGAGACAGATTGGATTGGATTGAGGATAAGTGACATGGATATGGGTTGTTGAGTATTTATTTTGTTTGTCATTATTCATGATGATGTTGAGGTGATGATGTAAACTGACAAACGTAATAATGGTAGAAAATGGGGGAATTTGTTTTGTCTGGATGGGTGGTAAGGGGGAGATTTTTTGTGCTTGCTGGGTGGTTAGGTTTGATGGATAGACTAAAGATGTTTCCGTCTAATATTCCCCAGGTTACGATGAAGCCTCCCAACTGGTGCTGCCATCTCCTAGTCTGCATAAAACATAAAGTGTTAATTAGACCCCAGAGATAAATGTCAAAGTTTGGTAAACCACCAGATACTCCCTTAATGGCAAATCCAAAGGAAGTAAATGTCTTAATGAAGATTAGGTGTTGAAAATAGGTCTTGATAGGGTAATTATGATTTGGATGGGTAAAATCAGACGCATGGCTTTGAAGAGGCGTGGTAAACAAAGCAACATGACGCTTAACCAAGCGCCTTAAATGGCAATGAATTGGTATGGTGAGGGCTTTAAAAGGTGGTTTTTGGAGGTAAGTAGCATATTCAGAGCAGAAAATTATCTTTCTATCAACAGAAAAGGAAAGGTTTAGGGAGAATTTAGAAAGTCTAAAAAATGGCCGGCAAGTCTTCTCAGAGTGCAGGGGTTGTGGGAGTTCCTGAAGAGTCTCCTCTGCCGTCATCTGCTGCATCTCCAGATTCACCAGAATATACACAAGCCAAGGATATTCTTTCTTCACTGAGGATTGTAGAGTTACAGAAGCTACAGGAGGATGTGCGATCTGAGATCGATCGGCAGTTGCAACTTCAAATCCAACAAAGGGAGGAAGAGAAGGCTGCTCGAGAACGAGAAAGAGAAGACATAAGGCTTGAGAGATTGTATGATGCATGGTTGCCAAAATATTCTAAGAGGCGAGAGAGAAAAGATGAAGAGTGGGAGGAGAAGCAAGCGGAGAAACAAGCAAAGGCACCCAAGTATGGAAGTGTAACTGAAAGTGATTTTGAGTCAACTGATGGGTTTGAGGCTGAGGGAGAGATGGAGACCAGTGATTTGGATTCAGATACTTGTGGGAGTCAAGAAGAGGACAGTCATGGAAGAATGGTGTATGATGAGAAGAATTTAAGGAGACGATTTGAGTATGAAATTTCCAACCCCAAGATCTTCTCAAGAACCATGAATGAGGGTGAATCAGAAAGATTGAAAGTAAGTTTGAATGTGCCTGATTGTGATGATGAAAATGAGGAAGATAGGGATGATGCTTCATACTCCAGTGGAACTTCGCATGCTCCATCAGATAGTGAAGATAGTGAACGCTGTGAAGGGGATGAATGGGATGAGTTGTGGTCAACATTGCAGAGTTACTAGAAGAGGCCAGATTTTCAGGTTAAGCATAAAGACTGAAAACAGTTAGCAAGTTTTTTATGAAATGACTCTTCTGGTAACTTCTTTTTACCCCAAACTTCTTAAATCTGTTGCCGTTGATGGTGGTAAGTTTCTTTTTGCTTCTTAAGGGTAATCGGTCGGCTTTATTTGCAGTTTTTTTGGTTTGTGTGCTTGTATAGTTGTTGTTGGTAAGGGTTAAACAAGTAGTAGTCTTGGAGGTTTTCTGATGAACAGTTGGTATTCCTGTGGTAAATGGAGTTAGATTAGTGGTATTTTGAATGTTGTAATTAGAATTTGAATGTTGGGGATTTTGGTACTCAGTGTTTCGAAGGTTTAAACTCTTGTGATGATTTATGAAACTCTGAGAAGATTCAGGGCTAATTTTAGTAAGATCGTTGTTTCTATTTCCTACTAAGCTTGTGGACAAATTGAATTTCTTAATGAAAATGGTGAGACTATAGGTGAATAAACTTGTACTAGGATCTTTGATATTAAAGAACTGAGAAATGTAGGATATGTAGTTAACAATCAAAACAATGCAAATGATGAGAGATTGATGAACAGAACTCGTGAAAGGTGAAAAACGCTCCTAGAAATTATAGAGAGAGAGATAACAACAACGTTGTCACGGGAGCGGTAGCTGTAGAATTATCGATTCAAAAGGACTCCACTTCAAATTTACACTGGTTCTTGCTCGGAGATAGTGATGTACCACCCCTTCACTATCTCTGCAATTGCCACTACAATAAATTAAGCAGGCCGACTAATTAAGAGTACAGGAATTCATTGTCCTTGCCAAGGAGACTTTATGTTTAACGTCACTTGCTATCGTTTCTCAGTCGTCACTAGCCAGTAGTAGTTACTATGTGTACGTATACAAAGTTGACAATTTGAACGTTAGTTGTTCAAGAAAAAATTCTTATTCTTCAATCCAAACCATGTCATGAACACTGATTTTCACATTGGTACGGACTGTATGTCTGAATGGTGACGGAGGAAAATTCATTTTTGACTAATTAAAAAGACAAATTCATATATTATCTTTTTTCATATTTATTTTGAAGCATTATCTTTTTTCATAATCTCACCAATTCGTTTACTTTATTTTTTCAGGAAAAAAGACAAGCCTCAAACTTTAATATCGATAATACCCCTATCTAGAATTAATTTGTACTTGTTTGGCTCATAACCTTTCGCATCCGTTTGTACTTGCCGTTAAGACCGCTCAAGCGAAGAAATGTACAAACCACGCTAAGTGGTTGGACAAATTGTGTAGTAGTTGTAAGACCAACTTGGCTAGGTTATGAGCAAAAATCATGTTAAAGGTGAATGACTTTCAGTATTTGGGTATCTGTTATTTCCAATTCGTAATCCTATCTTCTGATATGTTTTTCATCATTTTTAGGAACCCTGAAAAGAAGAAAGAATCCCAGAAATTATCAATGTGTGATATTGCTACGATGATGGTACGTAGGCTAAGTATATGATTCTTTTTTTGGTATACGTTTCTCAAATTATGTATCACTATTAACTGAGTGATGCGAAAATAGGTCAAGAGAACTAAGTGGATTGCCAGGGGACTGAGACGTAACATTGAGTAGGTTTTATATTTGGATTGAGAGGAACAAAGAACACTTATTCTCAGGTTTCTGGAGTTACATAATCCAGCGAAGGATGATCCCTATACTAACGACGAGGATGATTGGATTAGTCTTTCCCAAACTCCCGACAGTTCTTCATCATCTTCTGAGGATGTTCCTTCGATTGTTGGTCGTAGTGGATGATTGTAGGTTATGTACTTCTTTAAGTCATTCCAGCTTATGTTTATGCAGACTTTTAGCATGTTTTAGGTTATGGATTTGGGTGATTTACTTTTCAGACTTACTTTTCATTATGCAAACTTAACCTTGAATGGATGGATACTAGTGTTTTGATTCTTAATTTATCAGATTCTTGTTTAAGTATAATATGATACTAACTTTCCAAGGCAATTTACGGCCAGGATTTTCAGCCGTAAGTTGGATTAACGGTTAGGATTACCAGCCTTGAAACTGACAGTACCCAGATTTACGGTCAGGAATCCTGGCCGAAATTGGTTTTACGGTTTGGTGTCTCAGCCGTAACGGAGTAAAATCTGAAACTGATATTCCAGGAAGAGTTACGGCCCGGATTACCCGCCGTAAAACTGACAGTACCCAGAATTACGGGCAGGAATCCTAGCCGAAATTGGTTTTACATTTTGGTGTCTCAGCCGTAACGGAATAAAATCTGAAACCGATAATCCAGGAAGAGTTACGGCCAGGATTACCAGCCGTAAATCTGACGGTACCGAGAAACACGGGTAGGATTCCTAGCCGTTACCGGCTTTTCGGTTAGGTTTCCCAGCCGTGATTCTGCGAATAGCTCACTTGGATCATTACGACTAGGTCGTGTAAGCGTATGACCTGGCCGTAAATACCTCTAAATAACCACATAACTCTATCATATTATCATTACAAACACATAATAAGAGTAAAACTAGATTCTTCATATATAATGAGTGATTCAAAATACATAGGTTCACAACACATTGTTATCATATTATCATTTTAATCACCATCCTACAAAAAACATTGTTATCATATACTTTCACACCACATTTACTCATAGTCATCCTCATCGGAACTCATTAGTACACACAACGGGCCATCCCTCGATAACTGTAATGCATCCCACAATTGGAATCTTTCCTCGAACCTATATATGACACCAACTCATTGGTATTTAGCCGTCACATCCGTCTACCTTTCTTAATGGAGGTAATGGGCATCCATCTTTCAATTGGAGGCCGATATAATGGTTCATGTTCACGAACCCCATGCTGACTATCTTTGGAGATTCTTCTTCGGTAAAAACACGTCTTGTTGGTGCGTATGTAAAACTATCTTCATAGGAGATGGAATGAATAACGCAATGAAATGGTTGGCTAGTAGATAGCCACATATTGGAATTTTCATCCAATATTAACTTGTCAATGTAGTGTTTCCTATTAAACTCCGTTCAAATGCTTTGAACTCCTCGTTTAGCATCGCCTCCGTGTCATTTCTTTCGAATCTCATCATTGGCTTGTAGAAATCGTGGAAACCACGTAGTTCAAGCAAATACTTTTGCCTAACATAAGTAATTTGGTCGTCACCCATTCTTTTGCCTGCTCAAAAGGTCCAAGTTGATCTACGAACACATGGTAACCACAATTTCCGTCACCGTCAACATCGTCGGTGGACTTGACGTAGTTATGAATAAAATGTGGTAAAAAATGCATGTAATTTTTGTATATCGTGTAAGTAGGTCGGATATAATTACCTTCCTCATCTATAGGGGGTGATTTCATCAGACCTACATCTAAAAAGACCGTCTCTTTATCACCATCAAGGTTACTAACAACTCTTTGTGGGGTGATTAGCGATGGTTCGAACATCGGTGCTTTTCCTTTTACATCATTACCTCGGCTTCTCGCTAATTGCTTAATACCAACCGCACCACCAACTTTTCTTTGGACACTACTAGATTCTTTTGTTGTTGAACCTTGTTGGGATAAAATAACCGAGTCTTTAATTTTGACTCCATTATCAACTTTTCTTTTTGAACTTTCTTGGGATGCAACAACCACATTCTTCTTGCGGCCTTTTACCTTCATTTCACTAGCTCAGCTTGGTCCGCCTTTTTCCATTTCCTTTCGTTTAAGTTTGTACAATTCGTTCAACTTCTCAAAACCCGAAAGATCTCTTCGCATTGAAGGAGTCAATTGTGGACCTTCTTGAACCTTTCTCTTAGCTTCTTCCCTTTCCTGTTTATTTGTTATTTTGGTTGAAGGCCTACCCTTTCCCTGCCCCTTCTTAGGTTCTAAAGTATCTTCTCTAGTGAATGGACAGTTGAATTTCCGCAATTCATACAACCAAAGTTGTCTTTGCGCTGGTAGTAAAGAAGCATACTTCTCAAAAAGTTCCTTGTGTACCTTTGTATCGCAAAACACTTCCCCAAGACCTTGATTTGGTGATGGATCTTTAAATGTTAGTTGTTTCCAAAATGGATCTATATCTTCAATCGGAATCATCCTTGTGGGATAATTTGCTACCGCATGCCTACATGGGAGCTCCAAATCCGACTTAATGGGACAATTACATCTCATTCCTGGTGGAAAATTGTGTTCCTCCAAAGCCTCCACTTCCGTTATCATTTTTAGGATTTCCCATTGAGAAACATATAAACTTGTTCCCCGGATCCAAGGGCTATCCAGGTAGTCGGTAACCAGTCTAAATCGGATCTTTTCAAAATCCCCTTTAATTCTATCGAGATCACGCTTGAAATACTCAACCACAGCTTCAAAAACAACAATAAATCCACCATCACAACCATTTAACTTACTCTTGAACCGATAGTGAGCCGACTCCACCGTGCTTGTGACTTGATTGTCATAATGTCTATAACGGTTTACCCATGCACTAACAAACTTTTCTTTGTGGGGATCCAACAACTCGTTCTTCAAATATGTTATAACATCCGGGTAGGTTGACCATTTCTCCATTACAAAACGCACCCTTAGGAAATATAATGGTTCCGTGAGCGACCATATTAGTTGTTCCCAATCACCTTGAAATTCCTCCCAAAGCACCTCGGCTATCTTGTCATTGATCTCAAACTTTTATTTATCTTCTTGTTGTATCTCCAACGGTAGATTTTTAATCCTCTCTATCTTGGTCTTTTTTTCTGGCCATATAAACCTCTTGCAATTAGTTTGCACATTGTTCCATATATGAAACGTGCAAAGATGATGACGCGCGTAGAGGAAAACACGTGGTATGGCCCACATCAATGCTTGCTCCTTATCTGTAATCAACACTCGTGGAGTATAACCTTCTTGATACAATAGCTTCATCTTTTTCAATTCCCACATATAACTTTCCTTCGTCTCGTCTTTCAAGAAACAAAACACAACGGTAAATGTCGACTTGGTAGATGTTTTCCCAACAAAGTTCAATATCGGCATGTTGTACTTGTTAGTTTTATACGTGCAATACATAAAGAGAATTTGATGAAAGCATCTTTCCAATTGTACACATTCCGGATTGGCGATGAAAAGATATTCCACTTCCTTTTCTTCATTCTTTTCATAGGCGATAGAGTACTTTGCCTCCTCAAATAAAAACAATAATTGTTGCATAAGCAATCTCTCTTCCCATGACTCTTTTCTATTTTTTTCTCTTTCGTTATAGATAGTTGCCAATGAGGATGAGTTTGATGGGTTTAACACCTTCACGCCACTAAGAATATCAATAGGTCTTGTGCGTCTTTTACTCAACACGCGTACTAAATCCTTTTCTAAAGGGTTGAGCCTTGCCGAATAAGGATGGTTGATCAAACTCTCCGGAATAGGATGATTATGATAACCCGAGATGACTTTTTCCATATACCACATTTTCTTATCGTCGTTAAATTTAAATTTAAGCTTAAAAGGGCATCCGGTATTCTTCGTATTATATACTCCCTTCTTCCTCGCGGTTTTTGGTTTATACTCACTATCCTTTTTCCAGTGGCTCTCATACTTTCCACTACACTTGCAAACCATTTGAAAGCTGTTGAATATAACTTGTTTATTCTGGACTATGATGCACATCTTTTCCAGCCCTTGTGATCGAGCCCACTTCTTTGCATCTTCCTTATCTTTTAACTCATAGTTGTTTGCATAGTGAGTACTTGTGTCCTCGGAAACTTGCACAGGTTGGGGTTGATCTTCCATAACCTCATCTTGCTCTTCAATAACCACCTCTTGATCTTCCATAACCACCTCTTGATCTTCCACCGGAATGTACGGTACAATCTATAATAGAATGACATATGTCACATAATTATTCACAAAAGAAATTTAAACAAACAGAAACAGCTGGGTCTATGAGTGATATTCCATCCGTCAAGGAGTATAAGGCTGGGTCGACAAGTGATATTCCAGCCGTCAAATAGTATACGACTGGGTCGACAAGTGATATTCCAGCCGTCATAACATCAACGGCTGGGTCAAAAAGTATTATTCCTAACCGTAAACCGGTTCGTCCAGGAATTCCAAGACGTAAATTGCCCTGTAACTGGATGAGTCAGCTTACGGCATAAAAAACGAGCCGTAAAACCAGTTACGGATGGGTAACCCAACCGGCGTCGACAAAATTAAATAGCATTTAATATTTTCGGACAGGAAACCTAACCGCCGCCGATGGTATTAAATGATTGGAAAATTTCTTGTTTGGTCCTAAGCCCATAAGGTTATTTATAGTAGGGTCCAACCGGAATTTTTTTTTATCTAGAGGTCCAAAATTAATTGAAAACATTGAAATGACCATAATACCCTCTACTACCAAACGTGTGCGTATCTACACCCTTATTATATTGAGTACATATCCGCTGCACTGCTTACAAATTTGAGTACACATAGCTTATATACTTATAAATTCGAGTACATATCTTCTGCACTGTTAACTATCAAAATCAAGGGCAAGAAGCTTCACTCTATTAACTGGTTTTTCGTCCAAGTTTTACAAACCCAATCTTTGAATATTCGACCAATGTTTCCATGTTTATCTCAAGTTCTAAATCAATCTTTATCTGGAGTTGCCCGTATGTAGCATTTAAGAATCCTTTATATTAACTTGTCTTCTCTTCACTACCTTCTCTTGGCAGCAAAACGACTTCAAAATCAAACCAAACTCTCCAAAATTGAATAACCAATCTTTATTTCCTTCTCAACTTCGAGATCCCAGTCCTGATCTCCCTTGATCTTCATTCCAATCAATGACAGGCAACAACTCTTTCCCAACTGGTTTCTCGGTATTAATCTCTCACTCTGTCTTGTTGTTCTAAGCTTCTGGATCACGCCTTTCCTCCTCAAACACGACCACAAGAACCGTGACTAGCTGCTGGTCGACTTTGTTGGACAACGGTGAACTCTTGGCAGCAGCTCTTCGTATTTTGGTTGTAGACTGAGATGAAATGAGCGGAACTGGTCGAGTGTATTAGGATCTAGCTTTGTTGTTGCTGTGTATAAGACTGGCCCTTATCACAGCAGGTGGCTACCCCGATTAATAAGTGTGACTGCCTTGGATTCAAATCCATTAGCACCTAGCGTAGCCAAAATGATGAATTATGCCTCTTCTCCTCTTCTTTCATGTAACATGACTCCAAAATGCCTGCAAAATAAAACAAACGTAATATACAAAAATACAAGAGAAATAACTAAGAAAAGCATTAAAAATTGACATTCAAAAGATGTATTTAAGGCACTTATCACCCATTACCAATGAAAACTCTTAAGACGTGTAGGCGTTTAGCAAACCATACCAATTAACGAAGAGTAATAATCCTGCAAAATGTTTTCCAGTCTATAAATGATGTACTCAATTTCTTGATAGTACATCTGCACTCAATTTATTCGGTCCTTTCTTTTTCGAAGGCAACAAATAACTATTTCTTGACAGTACTTATACACCCAATTTATTGACAGTATACCTACACTCAGTTAATGTTTTACATCTACAAAAATCATCCTTGAATAAACTCAATTCATACTATATAATCCAAAAAAAAAAAATCGTTCTCGAACCGACACATAAACTGCTTAATAAGCCAATTCCATTACCAACCCAAAAAGATCATATAACCAATGGATAATGCTAAGAAACAAAATTCTTCCTTTCACACCATGACAGTGATTGCGTTACAAAACACAACTAATTCTATCTAAACCTATGTGTAATGCTAAGAAAGGCAAGTCTTCGTTTCACAACTATCAGTACATATTGGATGCACTCATATTTTCAGTGGATTTTAAACATAATAACACGGATTTAATGTTAAGAAAAATATGTACAGGATCCTATAAATGTCCCCATAATGAACAATACTTCACTTAGTCCAACTTGGGTAATTATAGAGTGAATATACTTAAAAATTGAAACTAAAATCGTTATGGGTTGTCCAGCGGATAGACTACGGTGCTGGTATACTAAGAGAAAAAGGTATAGCAAGGAGATAAACTGTTTATTAGTTTTTTTTTTGGTATTCCTCTATGCGAAAAAAGAAACTTAAGCAAGAGTCTTACGTAGTTGTGTTGATAAGGTGTACCAATCTCTGCTTGTAAAAATTACTTTATGCAACCATATCAACTAGCACGTCTTGTTGATCCCCCTGCTAAGTGACCAACTGAGATGATCAAAAAATGTATAAAAACTCCAAGCAGATTACTTGGTTATGCTTAGTGCAGAATAATAGTTATGGAGCAAAAAACCAACAGCTACTGTAATGTTCTATGAAGTGTAGACTGTGATTTTTACAGAGTGCAACATTTATACACTGATTTCTCGTCAGTGTAGCGTATATAAACTGAATTTTCAGCAGTGCAGCATATACGCACTGCCAAATTATACCAAATGAAGCTGCAAAAATCTTCTACAATACTTATCTGGGAATAATACAGTACATTCATTATGGACTCCATCAAACTCACTAAAAATGCATGAGAATGCAATACATGCATTACACACTCTCATCAAAACACACTAAAAATGCATGAGAATGCAGTACATACATTATGCACACCCATTAAAACACACTTCATACTAAACAAGATTACATAAACAAGAATATCGAAACACTTACATGTTTGCATTATATCGTCCCAAGAACTTCACCGGAGTTTGATCCTTCAGAGAAAGGACGCAACCATCAAGAAATTCAGGAAATCCCATTATACGCCACGGCCACCACGATCCATTCCTATGCCTAACCCGAACTAAACTACCAACAGACAAACAGTGGCAAAACTTTGAATAAAACAAAATCAAATGAACTAAAAAATCAACTGCATGTAAAGAAAAAGTGGCGAATCCATGAATATAGACGAATTAAAGCACATATTCAGTACTACACATACGTACTAATGGATCAACCCAAAAAAAAAAAACAGTTTGTATCAGTATTCCACATAATGATATAACTAAGAATAAAAACACTATGGATGAAACAACAACAAATGATATAACTAAGAATAAAACATAATCAAAAGCAGTTCGTATCAGTATGACACATATGTACTGCTGATTCATGAACTAAAAAACAAACCGCATGTAATGAATCTATCAAAAAAACATAATCGAGAGTCTTATTTTAGTATGAAAGATATGTACTTATGGATCAAACCACAACAAGTGATAAAACTAAGAATAAAACAAAATTAAAAGAAGTTCAAATTAGTATGCAACATATGTACTGCCGGATAATACCCGTGAAACAACAAACAAACATGATTTTGAGAAAATAAAGAAACGAAAATAACAAGATAATCAAATTGAAAGTTCAAATAAGCTAAAAAAATCATAATCTAACCCAAAAAGATCGAATAATTACGATCAAGATGCATAAAAACAGTACGTCATATACGAACCGATGGTTAATAAACAACCAAAACTGAAACCAAACCTATAGATGCATAGTAAACACGGAAAAATAGTACGTCATACACGTACTGATGGTTAATACACAAAAGCAAACTGAAGCTAAACCAAAAGCCAACAAAAACAAAACTAAAAATATCAGATTTAGTAACGAAATGAACATAAAACATGATTTTATAACTAGATCTGAACTATTTTCATCAAAAACCACCAGTACATCATATACGTACTGATGATTAATATACAAAATCAAACTAAAAACAAATCAAAGACTAACAAAATGAAAATAAAATATCAGATCTAATTAAGCACGAAGATCGGAAAACATAATCAAACATCAACTAATTAATGATTAAATCAACTTACCAGAAGCTCCATATAAACAGAATCGCTCTTGGATTCGTGAATCGATCAAGACCTTATAAAAATATTCATCACCAGAACTTTTCATGATACACAAACGAGAGAGGATGAAGAAAATAAATTGGATTTCATCAAAATCCAGTAGCAGCAGTGAGAGGAAAGAGAAAAGAAAAAACAAATCTGGAAAAAATAATCAATCCCTTGTTTATATATTTATTGCACTAAAGGTTAATTTGGGTATTATAAATATGTACACCAATAGTCTCGCACGTGTCTAAGACCTGGGAATAAAATTTTGGGTCCAATTTTTTTCTTCTCTGAAAACTATGGACCTCTAGTTACTGGGCTTTAGTGGGTGGACCTGCCATTAACTAAGACTACCATAATAGTACCTATTGGTAATTCCTACTAAATGAATCCCATGCACGTAGAAAAACCTGGCCATAATTTTGTAGTTACGGCCAGGAATATTCATCGTCCCATCCGTAACGTTATGATAACGACTGGGAGTTCATCAATAGTGAACCGTAATATTGAATAACGGCTAGGAGTTCATGGTTTCCTAGCCGTTTGTACCTGGCGGCTGGAAACCTAGGGTTTTCGGAAGGAAAAAATCGAAACTTCTTGCAACTCTGAGCTTAAAAACTGAAATAGGAGTTAGAATAGAGGTATACCTGGTAATCTTGAGCAATTGTTTATTCGATTTCTTCTTCTTCTTGGGTTGGTCCTTCGAAATCATAGTAAGGCTCATAAGGGTTATTTTGAGTTTGGGAAAAAATTTCTTGATTTTCTGAAAAATCAGCAAAGAACTGATCATTGTTGATGGGTATTAATATGTTATCGTATTTTGAAGATGAGGGTTCACCTACATCAAAAGTTTTGCTTGAATCACTGATTTTCATTTTTTTCCCCAATTTTTTTTTCCTCTTCTTCTTTTCTTCCCTCTGATTTTTTTGTTTTGATTTTCAACTTCAACACTTAACTTAAAGAAATGAATTAGTGTTGATTAATTAGCTAATCATGATTAGTGCTATTAATCAAGTTTATTATCTAAAATCAGTGAGGGGTCATATTAGTCATTATATAAATATTTGATGGGAGGTGACCCAATTACTATTTGGTAACCCTAAAAAGCCCCCAAAAGACCAAGACTTTTTAAGCCCCAATAATAGGGTTCTTTAAAAATCGTTAATTTTTTATTTATTTTCTTTTGTAAATAAGGCATTTCATTAAACAACTAAGACTCAAAAGGAGACTGCATTACAATAGAAATAGAGTCATCTAATATCAATCCTTAAGGAGATATCTTGATATTAGATTTATCTACTAATAAATGATGTTGAATACAAGATGGAGGGATAGTTTCCCAGAAAAGAGTTGAATTTAAGTTCCTTACAATTTTAGCTAAAGTGTCTGCTACCATATTTCCTAGTCTTGGAACACATTGAAAACCCCAAAAGTTGTTACGTAAATTTGCTATCCTTTCTGCCTCATCTAGACATGCTTTAGTACGCCAAGAAATATCTGGATTCTTTCCATGAAGATAGTTGAAAAGGCTTTCACAATCTTCCTCAATGCTGAAATTCTCAATTCCTTTCTCCTTTGCCCAAATAGATGCTTGTAGCACTCCTATAGCCTCCGCTTATTGAAAGTCTGAGCTTGCTGATTGTCCTGCTCTTTCTCCTTCTGAATTTCCTGCATCATTTCTCATAATTATAGCATAATTGGAAGGTAAGTTTCCAGAGATCCAGGCAGCATCAACATTAATTTTGAAAGTGTCCTTTTGAGGTGCCTGTCAAACTGGATTTGGTGTTTTCTCATGCAGTTTCTTAGTTTTGTCAGGTTTACTGATTCTTTTGGACCAGAAAGAAATATGTCCTTGAATTTCTAGAGCCAAATTATTTGATGTTTTGGATTTATCTTCAAAAACCTTTTTGCATCTCTCCCTCCAGATAAACCACATCTTAGTAAGCATTAGTCATAAATAAATTTCCTTCATAGGGTTGTTGATCCAATCCTTGCAAAGATCTAAGATCTTACTTGAACTATCTACATTCAGAGAAATAGGATTAGGAGCTAAATTCCATACTTCCTTAGCATAAGGGCACTGGAATAAGAGGTGTTCGGTAGTTTCTATTTCAATTCCACACTTAGTGCAGTGGGGATCAACATTTTTAACTTTCCCACATAGTTTGGAATTAGTAGATAGAGCATTTTGCAAGCATTTCCATAAAAATAATTTAATTCGTTGAGAGATATCTAGTTTCCACGTAACTTTTCAAAAAAGAATCAGGTAAAGCTATACTAACAAATTCAATACCAGTTTCATTCAATTTATCATACAAGGATTTAACTGTGTATTCCATTGATTTAGTTAAGGTCTATATGAGTTGATCTTTGTATAGAGTATGATTCTTATCTTTAAAAAGATAAATTTTACTAATTTGGAAGCAATATCAGCAGGGAAAATTGAGTTGATAAGGGAGAAATTCCAAGAGCTAGTTTCAGAGTCTATTAAATCTGGAACTAAGGTTAAATGGTTATTGTATGTGCTACTTAAGTTCACTAGAGTTTCATTCATTCCATGTATCCATTTATCATTCCAGATATTGATATCTTGTCCATTTCCTACTTCCCAGTTACTATATTTATGAATAAGTTCTAGGCCTTGAATAATACAATTCCAAGTCCAAGAGCCATTAGTTTTATCTTTTGCCATAAGCGGCAATTTAGATCTAGTATATTTGGAACCCATAATTTTTACCCAAAGAGCGTTTGGTTCTTTAACTAGCCTCCAAGACAATTTAACATTCATTTCAAGATTAAATTTACGACAATCCTTAAATCCTAAACCCTCTTTCTGAATAGGCTTGCAAAGGTTTGGCCAGACTCTTAGGGTAAAAGTCTTTTCTTCCAGATTCTTTTTCCTACCAAAAATCTCTTTGGATTGCATTAATTTTATTAATTATCTTTTTAGGAAGAATGAAGTATCCCATCTGATAAGAAGGAATGCCGGATAAAACAACTTTATTTGAAACAGATCCACTAGCTTGCAAAAGGACCAAGCCTTTCCATCTTTTGGATTTAGATTCCATCATTTCTTGATCGTTACTAGTCCATATAAAACAAAATAATACTGATCGCTGGATTTTTAGATTGGTATCCACTATCCATTTGACTTTTTTTTTTTGTTTCATATTCTTCTTTACCATGGCATCTTGTACCTTTTGTTCGACATTGTTACCTTATTCATCATTATTGCCTTGTTTGTGACTGTCTATTTTTTTTTGGAATTTGTCAATACATTCTTATGGAACATCATCATCATTATCATTACCTCCTCTGGTAGCCGAAACATCATCTCTTCATCAATTTGCTATTCTCTTTCGTCTTCCGAGAATGATCATTGAGTAGGATAGCGCTCGCAAATTTTGAAAGTTCCTGGTTCTACAAATTCCCCTCTAATTTTTTTCATCAAGAGTTTGTCTCCTTTCCGATAAAGTTTTAAAGGAGGAGTAGCAATTTTCTTTGCTTTCTTAGTCTTTTAGATCCTAAAAATAACCCAATACACAACGAATCAATTAAATTGTAAATAATTGCATTTACAATCCATATGGTGATGAACAGTGAAATTCGATTGCAATTAGTCTTCATGGTACAAAATCCTAAATAATGATGAATGGTTTATTTTGTGGGCACAGTCGTTCTGATATGATTTTAAAACCATGACGATTAATAAGTTTTTTTTGACATAAACAACTTATTTTTATCAGTGTTTAGTCGTTGTAGTCAAGCTATTTAAACCATGGATACTTTATTAAATAGTCAGACAACAATTATATGTCTACCGATCTAATTGATTCTTTCATATTTGTAATTTGATGATTTCCGGTAATCGTTCTCCTTTTCTTGTCGGAACTGTTGATGGTGAATTTTCAACAAAAGGAAAAACCGTAAAATCATGAGGCATATTTTTGACACGGCTTTCAAGCATGCAACGATTCATATTTTACGAAGCCATGATGAGTATGTTTCCGAAAAGCCTCCACTAGCTGAGCGTTTCGATCCTTGGCATTTCATCGTGACCTCTGTGCAGAATAACATAATTGGGCGGTTCTCCGTAGATTGAGAGCTTAACGCCATCAGGATGTCGGTGATATTCACTGTTCCCTGACTGCAGGAGAGAGACCCACCTGAAGAATAGTTGGAAGGCGGACGCCTTCAGGACGTCGGTGACACTCATCGTTCCCTGATTATGTGGAGAGACCGTGTATAGATTCAGGCGGTTCTCCGTAGATTGAGAGCACTAACGCCTTGAGGTCGTAAACAACACTGTGACTCCCTGATTATGCACCCTTCAGAATGGATGTGACGCTTTAACTGGTTAATATCTTTTCTGCAATATGTTAATTCTGCCGCGACATTCATCACTGAGTTCCCAGAATAATCTATTATTGCTCCTGTTCCATGGTCGAATCCACGGCCTGATCCCATGGAATGGCAATAACAATTGCTTCTATTCCATGGTCGAATCCACGACCTGATCCCGGAATGGCAATAACAATTGCTCATATTCCATGGTCGAATCCACGGCCTGATCCCATGGAATGGCAATAACAATTGCTCCTATTCCATGGTCGAATCCACGTCCTGATCCCATGGAATGGCAATAACAAGTGCTCCGATTCTATGATTGAATCCACGGCTTGATCTCATAGAATGGCAATAAAACAACTTTACTATCATAGAATGGCAATAAAACAACTTTACTATCTCATTCTTCCGATTTCATGATCGAATCCACTGATCTCATGAAATGGTAATAGATAATCTTAATTACTCCGATTCTATGGTTGAATCCACGATCCCATAGGATGGTAATGATTGTTTTATTATTCTGAATTTGTAGTCGAATCCATAGTTGATCCTGCGAATTAATAATGAACAACTATTCATTTTTATTACTCAGTTTCATGGATTATTCTCCACTGAATTCATAGATTAGTAATAGATACTCAACAACCGGGCATCTGGACCATCACTGAGTAAGCCCCACAAAAATGGTGCGAGTGTACTAGACAATGATGCACGACTGAGCAACCGGATGCACGAACGAGTGTCCAAAAATATGAAATAATGAGGAATCCTTCGCAAAACAGGAGAAAACAATAAATATTAATAAAATAATAAGAGACGCCCAGGGCCGGGCCCACCAGCCGACCGGCCGGCCGTGCCCTAGCCATGGTCGGTCCGTGCCTGTCCCATTATTTTCCTTATTTTTTGTTATTTCGTGAACTCAAGAAACTCCTTAGTCTTAGCAACTTTCCTTGTTTTTGCAAAACTCGTGAATTCTCCATAACTTGGTGGATTCACGAAATAATATTATAAAATAAGGAGAGGTGTGTGGGACCGGGCAACCTAACCGTCCTGCCGTGCCTAAGCCATGGCCGGTCCCACACCTCACAATCCTTAGTTTTTTTATAATTATTACTCTCTAATCTCACGAAACTCCTCCGTTTCAACAAAAACTCGTGGATTCTCCATAACTTCAAGGATTCTCCATAACTTCAAGGATTCATGAAAAATAATAGAATAGGGAAAGGTGTGCGGGACATGGCAACCTAGCCGGTCGGCCATGCCCTAGCCATGGATGGTCCCACACCTTGCAATCCCTAATATTTCATAATTATTATTTTCCTTAATTCATGAAACTCCTGGGGTTTGAGCAAAATTCATGATTTCTCCATATTTTCTCGAATATTGCTCAAATCACGAAAAACCAAAAGCCAACATAGTCACACGACTGGCTAGCCTCTCACGGAAATTTTCAATATTAGAACACTTTTATTTTAATATTCTCAAAATATTGATGAATTGAGCATACATGCTCATTCCAACAAAAATTGAGAATTCTCAGTCAAGTTGAAACTCTTCTGAAAATTCACTATGTTGCTCGAACGCGCATCAGAAAATACTGAAACTCTCAGTATGGAAACACGGACACCACAGAAACATGTGCATGCCTTCATGACCGACCAGAGTCATTCCTAGGTATTGAACAAAGCCGGTCTCACAAGTTTTCATAATTCTGACCTAATTTGCTCAATTGCTCATACTGGACCCGAACTCTCTCCAACCAACTGGGGGATTCTCCAAATGAACAACAATTGGTCCCGTGACCACCAAGAGACGGTCCCATGCTCTCTTGGTCGGTCCTCATCTCTCATACCTAGTTTTTATCAACTAATGCTGAATCCAGCAATATTTCAATAAATGATGAAACCTGCATTTTATCATCGTTCTTTCACCAACTCTCAAACTAAGAACCCTGGTGCGTGCTCACTCGAGAAATGGGCACCCATGGACGCTCATAATCCCATGTGGTCGGTCCCTCCTTACTCATGAACAATTTTCAGCAATTCACCAATTGATGAAGGATTGATAAAAATTAGGGTTTCGAACAAACGCTCCACGAATCACCATTCTGAGCAAAGTTCAAACACAAAATAATGTTGATTCAGCAATCAACATCCAAATTAATAATAGTCGGTAATTCACCAATATTTTTGATTAATATTTTATTGGGTCACGGCACCAGTAAATAATTCGTCGAATTGAGCAATACTTGCTCAGTTGCTCGAATATTGATCCAACCATCAATGTTCAGTAATTCATCAGTATTTTGTTGAATTGAGCAACACTTGCTCAGTTGCACGCCAAAATTATCAAATTCGTCGAATTGAGCAATACTTGCTCAATTGCTCGACAAACTCTCAATATTCAGCAATTCGTCGAGTTGAGCAATACTTGCTCAGTCGCTCTAGTCAGTAATTCATTGACATTTCAGAGAACTATATTTTCAATCCATGAACCACTGAGCATTCACCACTTATGCTCTATTCAACAAAACTAGACTGACAGTCTAAATCAGTCAACAACTAACTAACTAATACACGTCTGCCTTGCAGACTCCGCGATTCGTGAAATATCAATCACGTCACAAATGGGGGGATATTACTTAGGGTTTTGGTTTGGCGGTCTACGTCATGTGGATTCATCCAGAACGAGAAATGTGCATAAGTCGTGTAAATGGTTGAAGGAGTTAGTAAAGTAGTGGGAGCACGATCAGTCAAGTCTCCGCACGACATGGAACTGACTTTACCACGATCTCCCACTTTCCCACTCTTTCACTCAAGAAACCGACACACTTACAGGGATCAGTGGTACATCATTCTGGAAATATAAATAAGTCTTAGTCGAGGACATCAGGATATCATCAATCATCGATTATCATCATTATCCGTCAACAAATCGATATAAACTTATTCACAGAACTTAGCTTCAGCAGTTCAGGAATATTGCAGAAACCTTCAACACACCCACAATCCTTGATCATCACTGATCCACACAACTCTCAACTTCCATCCTACAGATCAAGCCATCTCCCTCTTTGGGACCGAATTGACCCTGGAACGGCCATTGTCTTGGTTTAGGACGGAGTCATACAGATTGATTTCCCGAATCTAAGCACCCCCTTTGCAGCGGTGCATCTGTGTGAGGATTAACATTTTTCCCGGCTGAGGAGTCTCGACAGCACGCTCGACTCTTCACTTTCCCAAAAAACCGGCGGCTCGTTTTTCCCCATCCACAGATTGGCGACCATAGTGGGAGACTAATCTCTCGGTTGCAATCTTTCATTTTCTCAAGATGGTTGGTCTTAGATCTAATTCAGTTTCTCAAAACTCCAATCAGAGTCTTTCAAATGGTGACGCTTCTCTAACTCGCCCGAATTATTCTGGTAACATTTATCATCCGTACTTTACTACTCCCTTTTCATCTATTGGTGCATTTGATTGAGAAATTACGTCACTAGCTGAACTGGCACGAAGGCAAGATATTTTAGAAAGGAACATAAATCGATTGAAAAGAGCAATTGATAATTTGTTAAACTGCATGGTGGACCTGACAAGAATCTTAGGAGATCAAGTTGTGGAACGCTCAAGCCAACAGCTTCTCCACTTATGAAAAGCCGGTGGAACAAGAGGTCACACATCTAATCGAGAATCTATGTGAACTTATGCATTTCTCCGGAGATCAGCGCACAGAAACGTTTGTCGCTCTCAAAAAAATATCATCCGATGTGTGAATAGTTCCATCATCTCCGGTGGTTGAACAAGTGTCCATGGTATCTAAACTCTCAATCAACAAGTGAAGGAAGACCGAATGGTGGAGTAAGGGCATAACCTAGCCTTGTTCGTTACTGCTTCCATTAAGGACTCTGAATTCAGGAGAGTTCTCATCGATACAGTGCTTCCACGAATCTTATCACTATGAAGACTCTCAAGGAGGACAAAGTTCCACAAAGCAATATCGTTCATCATCCCATATTGATGGAGGGTTTTGAAGGAAGCCAGAGTCATACATACGGGTATGTCTATGTGGATCCGAAAGTAGGGCCGATTCAATCCACTGTCAAATTTCACGTGATCGAGAAAGACCCTGACTATCACATGATACTCGGAATGCCATGGCTTCACGACAATAAAGTTGTTCCTTCGACGTACCATCAATGTATGAAATCTTTGTTCAACAACAAAATTGTTCGTATCCTAGCCTCAGTGTCTCCTTATGCTCCTGTTTACGATGTTGAGTTCCTGGAACATCCAAAGAGCATCCCCGAACCTCCAAGCAAGATCCGTAGTATTCCACTCCCAAGTTGGAAATCTATTGAGAAAGTCGACAAACCATCATCAACAGATGCTAAATCCGTCAAATTATCCACTACACCAATCAAGCGTCGTCAATGTACGACTCAGAAAAAGTCCAACTTTATTACTGATTATGATGCAGAGGGGAGAGTCCATTATCTCCATCGTAAGGATTAGCAATTAACAGGGGAGGTCGATGAAAAGTCTCCCTGCCCTGAAGAATCATGCCAGAGTGAGCAATCGCCCGATGAAGAAATTCAAGATGCACCACGACAGCTGCAAGATGGCACAGATTCCACAACCGACGACCTCGAGACTATCAACATTGGAACGGATGAAAACCCAAGGCCAATTCTAATCAGTTCTTCTCTCTCACCTGAGGAACGAGAAGGATTGATATGCCTTGATACGCACGAAAGTGCGGCGCATTTTCACCCATAAATATATTAGCTTGGACTCATTTTATCACTAATAAACTTATTTTAGTTGTTTTTGGAAGAATAAGCTCTTGTGGAGAATTAGATCGAAAAATGTTATTTGCACCCGGATGACACGTGTTATTCGTACTCTCAGTTTTAGATAAGGGGCACCTCAATTACTAAGGGACACTTCAATTTATAAGGGGCATCTTCTTTACTATTTTCACCTCGTAAGGCAACTGCTAAAGGGACACCCGTACAGGATTAGCGAGAGAACATCTTCTTCACAAATTCAAAATCAGAAAATGGCGGGAAAAAACTCTTGTGAGACTGTGAAATTAGGGTTCGTGATTTGAAGACGTTTAAGGGAGACTAAAAGGCTGCAAATTATTGGATGACTTGATTGAGCCTCACATGCCTGGTAATGGGTTTGGATTCGACTAGAATTGGTTGGAATCACCGTTGGAAGAAAACAGGGAATGTTATTTCGAAGAGATTTTCTTGGATTTGTGTGGAGTTCAAGTCAGACTAAATCAAGGAAATCGGTTGGATTGGGATTGTTCGACTCAAACAGGACTGGCAATTGCTTTTGTTTCGAAAAAGGAAGGATATCTTCATGATTTGATGTTAACAGGGGAAGGTTAGTGTTACGGGTTTTCTGACGGATTAGTTTTGGAAGTTACGTGCAAATAATGGAAGCATATCTTCTCTGAGATTTCTTTTTATCCTTGGAGGAGTTTGGTTTGAACTAGAAGACGCGTAAGAGGAAAGGGAATCAACATAATATCAAAACTTTATGCCAAAGAAAGAACAGAATATTTCGAAGTGAAATCAAAGATTTTAATATCCTAGAAGTTTATTCTGCATTGATTAAAATATTTTTCTTGACAACATGTTTATGTGCAGCGGTTAAGGAATGGAGAATAAAAATCTCTGGGATTTGCAGTGAAAAAGGAAAGAAGATAGTGAGAATTAACTCACCTGATTTGAGTTCCTGTGGTGTATAAATACGATTCTGAGGAAGCTGAGAGGGGTATCGAGTGATTGGGGAGGCTACCGAGTGGAGAACTCTGCAGCAGCAGCAGAAAAATAGTGAAGAACACGAAGAACAGACTCACGGAGACAGTCGTAAAATACTGTCGTTTATGCTTCAGAGATAACACTGTCACCCTGCGACAGTTATAGTTGTTCTTTGTAACAGTGGGTTTGCAACGATTATAAGCGTTGCAAATTCCCGGTTTAATTTGATTTTCTCTTTTTCTCTTCTTTGTAAATACCATTTGAGCTATAAAATATATTTTGAGCGTCTTTTTCACTATGTGGAGCTAAACCTTTCTCTGGGACGACGGAGGAAACCAAAATTCGTCATGTGGTAAATTCATTTAATTATTTATATGACTATTTGCATTAAATTAAAATTAGAAAAAGATTTTTATTAATTAATTGTCATTTTGTTTGATGGTTTATGCTTAGGATTAATTCTTTTGATATGCCATGCTTAAGATTTACAATTAATATTTTAAAAATCTACCTTAGGAAAAGAAATAGAGTCAAAATTCTTATTGAATGAGCTATAATGGTTTAGAATAAATTGGTGAATCGCATGAATTTGAATATTTGGTGGAATCCTAGTCCTAGTACCTCTCGAAACATTGTTATTATTTTGTATATATTTGCTAGTTTTATAATTTAAATCAAAAATTCAATTTCATCAAGTCCGAGTGAACTACAACTCTATTTACCACTATCTAAAATTCGATCATGCCTGTTAAGTATCAAGATATCTTCGCCTGGACGTACAAAGAGATGCCTGGCCTAGACGATAAATTGATTACTCATCATCTACACATCACTCCCAGTTCCAAACCCGTCAAACAGCCGCCCAGGCAATTCAGACACGAAGTTGAGGAACAAATCAAGGTGGAGATCCAGAAACTACTAACAACAGGGTTCATCAAACCCATTCAACATCCAACATGGCTGGCGAACATTGTCCCAGTCAGGAAGAAAAATGGACATATCCGGTGCTATGTAGATTTCAGGAACCTGAACAAGTGCTGCCCAAAGGATGAATTTCCTTTGCCAAACATTGATATGTTCTTCGATGCAACCAGTGGACATGACATGTTCTCGTTCATGGATGGTTACAGTGGATATAACCAAATCAAGATGTACGAACATGATGCTAACAAGACTGCATTCAGAACTCCCATAGGAAACTTCCACTATACAGTGATGTCTTTCGGCTTGAAGAATGCAGGAGCCACTTATCAGCGGGCCATGACTGCAATATTTCATGACATGATGCACAAGCAAGTAGAAGACTATGTCGAAGATGTGGTGGTGAAATCAAAGACCCGGGCGTCCCACCTAGACATTCTGAGACAAGTCTTCGAAAGATGCAAAGAATACAAACTGAAGATGAATCCCCTGAAATGTGATTTTGGCGTTTCTTCCGGAAAGTTTCTTGGATTCTTGGTCACTGCAGAAGGAATCAAGGTCGACCCAGACAAAACAAAAGCCATTACTACCATGGCGCCTCCAAGAACTGTGAAATATCTCCAGAGTTTTATGGGCAAAGTCAATTACATACGACATTTCATTCCTGGACTCGCTCAACTCATTGCTTCATTCACTCCTCAGTTGAAGAAAGGAGCAAATTTTGCATGGACAACCGTTCAACAAGAAGCATTCCAGAAAATACAGCAGATATTGTTATCACCTGCTGTCACGAAATCTCCAGTGCAAGGACGACCTCTGATACTTTACACAGCTTCCAGTGACGTAGCTATTGAAGCACTCCTCTCTTAAAAGGATGAAGAAGGTATCGAACACCAAATCTATTACTTCAGTCGCACAATTAGGGATGCTCAACTCTGGTACCCAAAGGCTGAAAGGGCGTGTCTGGCATTGGTTCATGCAATTCAGAGGTTCATACATTATCTACTATCAAACAGGGTCGTGCTGATGGCCAAATCTGATCCTATAGAGTTCTTAGTATCGAAACCAGCTCTTATCGGAAGACCAGCGAAATGGCTACTTCAAATGTCAGAATTTGACATAGCGTTTGTCCCTCCAAAAGCAATCAAAGGACAAGCAGTTGCAGACTTACTTGCCGCTTTCCCTAGAGAAGACATCCCGATGTTGCATGAAGAAGTGCCCGATGAGTTTCCAGAAATTTCAATCATTCAGGAAGAAACGTGGTTATTATATTTTGATGGGTCCGCCACTCCGAGCAATGATACCGGTGGGGCGGGTATTGTGCTGGTATCTCCATCCGGTGAAGTCTTCTCACATTCATTCAAGTTGTATTTCCATTACACCAACAATTCAGCAGAATATGAAGCTTTTATCCCAGGGCTATCTTTGGCCAAGAAAGCAGGAGCGAAACATATAGAGATCAGGGGAGACTCAAAGTTGTTGGTCAATCAAATGAATGGCGTATACTCTCTCAAAGAAATAACACTTGCTCCATTCAGGATTGAGGCACAACGACTATTAGCTCATTTTTCCGATGCAACAACTGTCCATACCGGACGCACCAACAATAGACATGCTGATTGTCTAGCGACCCTAGCATCCAAACTGCAATTTGAGGGGTCTGAGAAATCCATCACTGTGCAAAGATGCTCTGTGTCATCCACCTGGCTTACTCAAGTCGAAGATGCTCAGTCAAGCGACTGGCAAGCGCCCATTATTCATGAATTGAGTAATTCTCTTACGGAGGGGAAAATTACCCTCAAGGAGTTGAAAAACTTTTTTCTGCTGCACGGAGCGTTATATTATCGCAATCCTGATGGATCCCTGTCTCGATGCCTCGGAGATGAAGAAGCCGGTGAACAACTCAACCGTATACATAAATAAGTATGTGGGAAAATTCTAGTGGTCACACTTTACATAAGGCTTCAAAGGCTCGGATACTATTGGCCTTCCATGGAAGCTCAGTCGAGGATGCTGCAAGGATCATGTCCTAATTTTCAGACACCACCTCATCATTTGAGTTTCTAACACTTCATCACACTGGGGACTGGTTAAAACATTACATAAAATATCTTCGTGACAACGATCTTCTGTCAGAGAAGAGAGGTGCAATCAAACTCATTCAGAGAGAAAAACGTTTTGTCTACTTGGAAGGGATTTTGTATCGCAAAAGCTTCGACGGGAATATCCTAAGATGCTTGGTCGAGCATGAAATTGCCATAATTTTGAAAGAAATGCATGAAGGTGAACACCAAGGGAAGAAAAAATTGTTTCTCCAAATCCATGAGAAATATTACTGGCCAACCATGGAAGATGACGCAGCTGCCTACGTTCGGAGATGTCATCAATGCCAAGTTCATGGTAACCTCATCCACACTCCTTGTCTTCCATTACATTCTGTGTGCAGTCCGTGGCCCTTCTATAGCTGGGGACTGGATATCATAGGAAAGATCAATCCGGCATTTTCAAAGCAGCATGAATACATCATCACAGAAACAAAGTATTTCACCAAATGGGTCGAGGCTATTCCTCTTCGAAGCACCACTGGAGTCACAATTGCATCTTTCATCAAAGAGTTCATCATATGCAGATTCGACATTCCTAAACATATCATCACGGATAATGGAACTCCTTTCTCCAACAAACATGTTGCAGAATTGCTCGAAGAATACGGAATCAAACAGATTTTCTCCACACCATATTATCCCCAAGGAAACGGACAGGCGGAGAGTACCAACAAAACCTTGATCCGGATTCTCAGTCGAACAGTTCATGATAATCCACGGACGTGGCATGAGAAATTGCCCATGGCTTTGTGGGCCTACTGAACCGCACCAAGAAGCTCAATTGTGACTTCACCATACTCTCTCGTTTATGGCACCGATGCCATTCTCCCAACCGAAATCAAGGTTCCCTCTGCAAGAATCGCAGCAGCTAGTGGAGTACAATGGGATGAAGCAGAAGTCTCAGATTCAAGAATTGTTGAATTGGACATGCTCGATTCAAGAAGATCCAAGGTGGAAAAATATGTACAAACCTACACACATTTCAAGTAGGAGATTTGGTTTTGAAAACAGCAAATCATATCCAACAAGACATGTCCGCTCCCAAGTTCTCTCCAAAATGTGAAGGACCTTATGTGATCATCAAGGAAGTATCCAGCGGATATTACAAAATCTTAGCTGTTAATGGAGGAGTTGAAGGAAACATCATCAACGGAAAATGGCTCAAGGAGTATTATGCTTGAACAATCATTGGAAGTATTAAATTTTTAAATGTAATTTCTGTTTTCTCCAAAAGAACAATATGCTCATTCACTCAAAATTCAAAATATCCTATGAATCTCACAAAAATCTTTCAATCACCTAATTTATTCAAAACAAAATCTCAAACCTACATAAAATCTTCCTCTCACTCAGAAAAACCATCCAACAGAGGATAATATCTATAGAAAACCCTGTCAAGCTTCTTTTGGAAATTTTTGGTTTTTACCTTCAAGTCCTGAATTGCCTTCTCAACTCGTGCTGACTCCAAGGCGAGTGTCATTTCCTCCTCCAATATAGCAGTAGACGCGGAAATTGCATCAGCAGCGGCCGCCTCCTTGTGAATTTTGATCATATCGAGTCGATGACGAAGCTAACCTATGTTAAACTACAGGTTTTCACAGTTTGAAATCATCTCATCCCATTTGTGCAGTTCATGATTCTTGACATCTCGCAGATGCGTCTGGTTCATCTCTTCAATGATCGGTAACAACCCTGCAACTGTAGTTAGGAGGGTTGGTAGAAATACTTTTCATACTTCGGTCATAGAAATATGCCCGTACCTTCTCCAAATTTTGGTGTACAGGGGCGCGTGACACTTGGGAATGACGAATCCCCCAACCACTTCAGTATTCGGGCAATTGTTGATCATGGGAGCCTCAAACGGGAGTCCAGCTGTTGGATACTCAGGAGCACGAGATCTAACCTCAGTCTCCATAGAATCAGTGGAGTTCTCGTCGACACGGTTGTTTCTATCATCAATCACAACCACGGATTTACCGTTCTTCCTTTTTCTAGCATCGACGACGACATGAACATCAACATGCGATGAAACGATGGAGTATTTAATGGTATTGACCATTGAGCATGGTAAAAATCTCAGTAGAGAAGTTATGAAATTACTTACAGACATTCCGGCATCAACATGAGTCGACCGAGCAGGACTTTAACCGTCTGTTTAGGTCTAAAGCTACGAGAGGAATGCTGAATCTTTTCATTATCCTGCAATAAATTCTTTTCTTTTGATCAATCATCCTGATCGAGCAAAAGACAAGAGAAGAAATGTAACTCACCGAGACGGATACTGCCACAGCATGTTCGACATGAGATTCACTTCTGGAAAAAACAATGCTTCTGAACATGGTGACGAGAGGTAGGATTGTGATCAAAATTTCTTTTGATGATACACAAAGGCAGCAGATGGTCGACTGTTTAAATAAAACCCTAAGTCCAATGTGGATGCTTATCCCCTAACGGATAAACAAGTCTGTTGCGGTTTCTACTGAAACCCTAAATTTCGAATTATATGCGTGACAGATGGGAAAAGAGTAACAATGCTGGGGACTGACGGTTCGGACATAATCAACATTACAACTACAGATTGATCGTCTGGTAGGCCACGTGTTTTCTGGACAGCTCATGTGATTGCATTCTGTGGGTAATTATTGTCTATGTGGACATTGGTCCATCTACTGGAGATGTGAGGAAAATTCAGAAAAGAGATACTACAAGGAATTACGATTCAAAAAATAATAATATCTAAAGAAACATCTCTACATCCAAGCTGCTTAAACCAAAGAACATCTACTTCAACGAAAAATAAATAATCTCAGAGAGAATCCTCTTCGAGTTCTTCATCAGAATCACTATCACGGCCATTGATGAAGTCTAGGTGGATACTAGGATCATCTGAGTCCGAGTCATCCTCTGCTTCGTACTCATCTTCAAGTTCAGCTTCAACCTGCTTCGCAATCTTTTGAAGTTCTCTGGTACGCCGGTCTGGCTTAATCTCGTAATTCCGTACCACCCATACAGTATCCTCTTCAGAAGCATTAGCGTCAGAGTCGGAGGGTACACCATCAACAAATCGACGCCTCTCTTCAGCCGTCTGTATCCTGCGCCGGATTCGATTCTTTCTACATCGACGATCCTCCATCTCATCATCCCGGGCCTTTCTCTTCATGAGATCTTCATAAGAGATCCTTCGGTCATTAAGGGGTATGCTAGCTTTAGCTCCCTCAACATAATTCGTTTTAGCTCGCGATTTGGCTGCATAAGACTTGGAATCCTCATCAGAAGAGCTGGAGGAGTAATCGCTGATGCTGCTGGTGGAAACCATCATTGTCTGGAATCAAATCAGAAGCACGGAATTATAAACGACCTAATGATATCTGTTTCAACAACAAAAACGGTAATTATAAACTCTTACCTATTTACGTTTCACGAACTTAGTGATAACGGCATAAAACCCCAGAACTTGCTTGTTCTTTCAAACCTGCAAAGCCGAGCAAAAAACTTATCATTTGGGAGTCAACACTGACTTTTCACGAAACCATGAACAATTCACATAAACTTTTCATGTGAACATCTCATGATTTCATACCAAAAAACATATATCATAAAATCATGAAACACAATTGTTCATCTTCAACAGTTACTCAAAATCATTGTTTGATTTTATTTTATCAAAAAAAAAAAAAAAATTCACGTACGCATATAAATTTTTTTTTTACGTGAGTTAACTTTGCTCAATCGAGCTTTCACTTATGAAACGAGGGTCTTTTCTATTTTGTAAATTCCGAATAAAATTTCAAAAGTTCTCAAATAAATTTTTGAACTCCAGGTCTTTTCGAAATTTCTTTAACCCTAATGATCGTTATTTATTACTTTTACGAACAAACCTATGTTTCTAAAAGTATTTACAAAATTCATGCTTCGAAAACAAACTTGGGTTTTCATGAAACCTAATAAACAAAACTTTTGCTACTGCAACTAGACCATGTCTATTCAAAGTTTTATGTATCTCTTTCATATTAGGAATTTTTGCTCGTTCCTTCAACTAACGAACAAACGTGCATATACATGTGTTTTCTAAAAACCCTTCATAAATCCTATGCATGCATGCAACTAGGGTATTTATCGTTTTGCGAACAACCCATGAATCACAAAACTAACAGCAAAAAGAAAAAAGAAAAAAAATTGGACTGACCTGTCGCCGGCCGGAAATTGGTCGGACGTTGATCGGCGGCGGTGATCGGCGTTGGTTCTTCGGCGAAATTTTTTTCCTACTCCCTGGTGCTGATACTCGCGTGAAGTTGGTGATGAAGCTTGGTTGACCAAAAAATAAAATAAATTTTTAGGTTTATTCCCTTTTATATCAAATTTATTTCCAAAACCTAATAAAACATGGGTTTCCTTTTTTTGGGCTCGGGCCCGTAAATCCTAAACCGACCATAATTAGGCTTCTCAACACTCAAATCAGCAGTGTCTCATCTCTCCATGATCACGAGATGACACACTGTCTTGTTATCAGGGTCCTTATCTGTGCATCTGCTCGTACATGACACCATTGGAGCAAATCGAGGATTCTAAGGCACACCTTTGTAGATTGAGTTCAACCACCGATTTCATCGATTGAAAATCACCATTTAATGCATTACTGTGGAACATGAATGTTCCCCACTAAGCATGGGACTTAATGTTGATGGTGGATTTTCAACAAAGGGCAAAATCGTAAAATCATGAGTCATGTTTTTGACACGTCTTTCAAGCATGCAACGATTCATATTTTACGAAGCCATGATGAGTATGTTTTCGAAAATCCTCCACTAGATGAGCATTTCAATTCCTGGAATTTCATTGTGACCTTTGTGCAGAATAACATAATTGCGCGGTTCTCCGTAGATTGAGAACTTAACGCCTTCAGGGCGTCGGTAATACTCAATGTTCCCTGACTGCAGGAGAGAGACCCACCTGAAGAATAGTTGGGCGACGGACGCCTTCAGCACGTCGGTGACACTCACTGTTCCCTGATTATGTGGAGAGACCGTGTATAGATTCAGGCGGTTCTCCGTAGATTGAGAGCACTAACGCCTTCAGGTCTTAAAAAACACTGTGACTCCCTGACTATGCACCCTTCAGAATGGATGTGACGCTTTAACTGGCTAATATCTTTTCTGCAATATGTTAATTCTGCCGCAACATTCATCACTGGGTTCCCAGAATATTCTATTATTGCTCCTATTCCATGGTCGAATCCACAGCCTGATCCCATGGAATGACAATAACAATTGCTATTATTCCATGGTCGAATCCACGGCCTGATCCCATGGAATGGCAATAAAAATTTCTCATATTCCATGGTCGAATCCACGGCATGATCCCATGGAATGGCAATAGCAATTGCTCCGATTCTATGATCGAATCCACGACTTGATCTCATAGAATGGCAATAAAACAACTGTGCTATCTCATTACTCTGATTTCATGATCGAATCCACTGATCTCATGAAATGGTAATAGATAATATTAATTACTCTGATTCTATGGTCGAATCCACGATCCCATAGGATGGTAATGATTGTTTTATTATTCTGAATTCGTAGTCGAATCCATAGTTGATCCTGCGAATTAATAATGAACAACTATTCATTTTTATTACGCAGTTTCATGGATTATTCTCCACTGAATTCATAGATTAGTAATAGATACTCAACAACCGGGCATCTGGACCATCACTGAGTAAGCCCCACAAAAATGGTGTGAGTGTACTCGACAATGATGCACGACTGAGCACCCGGATGCACGAACGAGTGTCCAAAAATATGAAATAATGAGGAATCCTTCGCAAAACAGGAGAAAAAAAATAAATATTAATAAAATAATAAGAGGCGCCCAGGGCCGGGCCCACCAGTCGGTCGACCGGCAGCGCCCTAGCCATGGTCGGTCTATGCCTCTCCCATTATTTTCCTTATTTTTTGTTATTTCGTGAACTCACGAAAACTCCTTGGTTTTAGCAACTTACCTTGTTTTTGCAAAACTCGTGAATTCTCCATAACTTGGTGGATTCACGAAATAATATTATAAAATAAGGAGAGGTGTGCTGGACCGGGAAACCTAACCGTCCGGCCATGCCTAAGCCATGGCCGGTCCCACACCTAACAATCCTTAGCTTTTTATAATTATTATTCCCTAATCTCACGAAACTCTTCCGTTTCAACAAAAACTCGTGGATTCTCCATAACTTCAAGGATTCATGAAATATAATAAAATAGGGAAAGGTGTGCGGGACCGGGCAACCTAGCCGGTCCCACACCTTGCAATCCCTAATATTTCATAATTATTATTTTCCTTAATTCATGAAACTCCTGGGGTTTGAGCAAAATTCATGATTTCTCCATATTTTCTCGAATATTGCTCAAATCACGAAAAACCAAAAGCCAACATAGTCACACGACTGGCTAGCCTCTCACGGAAATTTTAATATTAGAACACTTTTATTTTAATATTCTAAAAATATTGATGAATTGAGCATACATGCTCATTCCAACAAAAATCGAAAATTCTCAGTCAAGATGAAACTCTTCTGAAAATTCACTATGTTGCTCGAACGCGCATCAGCAAATACTGAAACTCTCAGTATGGAAACATGGACACCACGACAACATGTGAATGCCTTCATGACCGACCAGAGTCATTCCTAGGTCTTGCACAAAGCCGGTCTCACAGGTGCGTGCTCACTCGAGCACTGGGCACTCATGGACGCTCATTATCCCATGTGGTCGGTCCCTCCTCACTCATGACCAATTTTCAGCAATTCACCAATTGATGAAGGATTGATAAAAATTAGGGTTTCGAACAAACGCTCTATGAATCACCACTCAGAGAAAAGTTCAAACACAAAATAATGTTGATTCAACAATCAACATCCAAATAAATAATATTCGGTAATTCACCAATATTTATGATTAATATTTTATTTAGTCACGGCACTAGTAAATAATTCGTCGAATTGAGCAATACTTGCTCAGTTGCTCGAATATTGATCCAACCATCAATGTTCAGTAATTCATCAGTATTTTGTTGAATTGTGCAACACTTGCTCAGTTGCACGCCAAAATTATCAAATTCGTCGAATTGAGCAATACTTGCTCAATTGCTCGACAAACTCTCAATATTCAGCAATTCGTCGAGTTGAGCAATACTTGCTCAGTCGCTCTAGTCAGTAATTCATTGACATCTCAGAGAACTACATTTTAAATCCATGAATCACTGAGCATTCACCACTTATGCTCGATTCAACAAAACTAGACTCACAGTATAAATCAGTCAACAACTGACTAACTAATACATGTCTGCCTTGCAGACTCCACAATTCGTCAAATATCAATCACTTCACAAATGGGGGGATATCACTTAGGGTTTTGGTCTGGAGGTCTACGGCACGTGGATTCATCCACAACGATAAATGTGCGTAATTCGTGTAAACGGTTGAAGGAGTTAGCAAAGTAGTGGGTGCACGATCAGTCAAGTCTCCGCACGACATGGAACTGACTTTACCATGATCTCCCACTTTCCCACTCTTTCACTCAAGAAACCGTCACACTTACAGGGATTAGTGGTATATCATTCTGGCAATATAAATAAGTCTAAATCGAGGACATCGGGATATCATCAATCATCGATTATCATCATTATCCGTCAATAACTAGATATAAACTTATTCACAGAACTCAACTTCAGCAGTTCAGCAATATTGCAGAAACCTACAACATACCCACAATCCTTGATCATCACTGATCCCACACAACTCTCAGCTTCCCTCCTACAGATCGACCCATCTCCCTCTTTGCGACCGAGTTGACTCTGGAACGGTCATTGTCTTGGTTTAGGCCGGAGTCATACAGATTGATTTCATGAATCTAATCACCCCCTTTGCAGCGGTACATCTGTGTGAGGATTAAAATTTTCCCCGGCTGAGGAGTCTCGATAGCATGCTCGACTCTTCCCTTTCCCAGAAAACCGGCGACTCGTTTCTCCCCATTCATAGGAACATTTAGTCATATATGTTTTATGTTGGTTCTGCAACAATAAATTATTGAAAAATGATGTTAAACAAAATTTTTAAAAATCTAAATTAAGAATTGCAAACAACACACTGAGAACAGAATCACTTGATCATCAAGTTGTCCTTAACATAACAGTTCACCGGTACGCCTCAATAATGAGTGATGCTAATACTCCACAATGAAATTGTGTACAAGATAAACCTACGCGACATGAATATTCTAAGCACTATATTACTTTCTTACCCATACGAACTCAACGTTAAAAGATTACATAAGGAAAAACCACACAAAGAGAGAAGAGACGAAAAGAAGTGAGACAGTAACCACTTATGGACACATTTTGGAATGAATAGTTCGAGTTTCTTTTAAAGACAGGAATTGAGAGGGTACAATGCAAAAAAAAAAAAATGTAGAATCAATTCCTTGCATGATTTGAGGTCATAAGGAAGAAAAATGTCATAAAAAACTAAGGCGCGCATTAAACTCGAATAAAATTGTTATAATCTAACTTAGATAAGTAGTATAATGTTCAGACGTTTCTAAATTATGCACAACATTATCACATAAATTATTTTTATTTTTTGAATTCATTTCGAAAAAAAATTGTCCAAAAAAATAAGTATTGATTGACCCACACCCGAACCCGAGCCCAACCCGCCCGACCAGACGAACGGTGGCGATGTGTGTGCTTTGGTGCACATCACCATGCGTGTGTGAATTGTGTGGTTGCACCAACTAACCCATTTACTAAGTTCTCCCCATCACATAAAAGTGTGTTGACCCATAGGGCCACTCTTCAATCCAAAAATACTAGTAATATGGAGAAACAACTTCTTTTGTTTCCCTTATGTGTGGGACTAAGGTTTCATTCACAAATAATAAAAACGTCCTCCTGGCCCTATGTTCCATTCCCACCAAGACAAAAATCAAAACATCATAAACTCATTTTCTCCAATAATCCCCCATAAAATTATCACAAATCATAAAACAGGAAGTACCTCCATAGGAAAGAGGTGTCCATGAGATCTTGAACCCTTACTTAGTGAGAAATTACCAGAACTACTTGATGGACAATGAAGGCTACATCTTGAACTTCTATCGTTTGGTTTTATTCATCAATAACCTCCACATATGATATTTCTCTAGTTGCTGCCAAGTTCGTGCCGTTGTGTCCATTTTGGACCTAGACATATCCCATTTATCAGAATGCTCTAGAGAATAAGCTCCATTCTCATAGGAATCGGTCCACTTCCTCATTCAGATAGGTGAGATCCATCAAGAATGGTTACTGCTACACCACACTTTATCTTAAATTGAAACCACATAATTCATTAAGAGTTCTTTAAAAGTCATCCTCCACATGCAGTCACACTATCACGTCTACACCATACAGAAGGGACAAAAATTGAAATTCTCTGGTAGTGTTTACCTTTACCCACCACAAATTAGTTGTCTTATTCGAAACCTTGATCTTGGTGTTAGAGCATTTCTCGGTCGAACTTGCATGCGTTGCTATCTCAAGCATGTTTGTCAATGTTAGTGATCAAAACTATAAGTCTTGATTTCTAGTATATTATAGCTAAGTCTCGGACTAGGATAGAAAGTGTAGTTGAGCTCAAGGACTTCATGACGATTCATCATACAAGTAGAAGAACTACTCAAGGAACCGGTGAAAATTCTCGACAAAAAGGTATGTGAAGACTTGAACTTATCTATCACTCAAAAGTCTATCTACTCGATCTCCTACTATTTGAGACAAGAAGTCGTATGCTACATATATAGACTTGGATTATATACATTTGGTATTTCGAGCCGAGTATACCTTGTCTATCTATATCTCGAAGTATGTGTTGGTAAGCTTTTCGCTTTGATCAAGATTATCTTTACCATGTGACGAAAGTCATGATATGTTTCAATCATCTTGAAAATTGCTTTGACGAGAAATGGTGTAACAACTATATAACGTCCTCTAAGAATGTTTCAATGATTGAAATGAGAGTTTAGATTACATAACCAATGGTGGACATAAGCATTGTTGTGGAGACACATTTATGTATAAGTCATATTAATTGAACCAAAGTTTGTGAACTTTGTTGATCAAGAGAACCGGAAAAATGTCGTGACCAAGGTCCGCGAACTGCCGAAGTTCTCAAACCCGAGAATTTCTGCTGGAGTTGACAAACTACTTGCGTGAAGCTAAGTCCGCGAACCGGCGAAGTTCTCATACCCGAGAATTTCTGCATGAGTTTGTAAACTCTGCCCGGTAACTTAAGTCCGCGAACCTAGTCTGCGAACTTGAGAAGGTTATATATCTGAAGATGATTTCTGAACCTAAACTTAAAAAGACTAAGGAATGCAGTTTGCAAACTGTGGCTACAAAAGTTCATGAACCGATTCAAGTGAATCAAATCATCTTTGCTTCAATTGTGTCTTGTGTAGTACATAAAATTTCCTTGCAATTGAACAACTCTCTAGATAGTTCATTTGAAGTCATTTGAACAAGTTATGGTGAAGAAGAACATGGTTGATATGAAATGCTCATATGGCTAACCATCAAGTGCATACGTTTGGGTAAGGTAACAAACCTAGAAGCGTGCATTATCAAATGTGTGTAACAAGCTAAGTTTTCGATCTAACGGTTGAGATATATTAGCTTGAATCTAAATCAGGTTTTCATCTAACGGTGAATATTGAATGCTTTGTTATTAAGCTAACATTAATTGCAAACCCTGATTTGAAAGACTATATAAAGGATACATCTAGTATTGTGCAAAACTAATACCCACACCTCACATGTGATACTAGTTTGCGTGCTAGAGTCGATTCTCCTTTAGCCTTTGGTTTTCTTCTTCTAAAACCAGGTTAACGACTTAAAGACTTCATTGGGATTGTGAAGCCAGATCGATACTACTTTTATCGTAGTTGTGTGATCTGATCTTGCATCTTCTATCGTACGAGTACAATCAGATTGATTGGCTTGGGATTGATATCTCCGATAGGAAAGATATAAAAATTAATCACAAACATCTTCGTCTCATTGTTTGTGACTCCGCAACATCTTGTTTCGCTACCATACGATTAAGATTGTTGTGAGGTGATTGATAACTCTAGGTTGTTCTTCCGAAATATAAAACCGGATTATCAATGGGTTCCTATTCACCTTGATTATTATCAAAAGACGGAACAAAACCTTTAGGGTTTATCTGTGGGAGACAGATTGATCCTTCGATAGACTTGTCTATGTGAGACAGATTTGTTTATTGTCAAAGCCTGCGATTTTGGGTTGTAGCAACTCTTAGTTGTGGGTGAGATCATCTAAGGGAATCAAGTGCGTAGTATCCTGTTGGGATCAGAGACGTAGGAGCATAACTGTACCTTGGATCAGTGTGAGATTGGTTGGGGTTCAACTACAGTCCAGACCGAAGTTAGTTTGGAGTAGGCTAGTGTCTGCAGTGGATTAATACACTGTGTGTTCAATCTGGACTAGGTCCCGGGGTTTTTATGCATTTGCGGTTTCCTCGTTAACAAAATTTCTGGTGTCTGTGTTATTTCAATTTCCGTATTATATTGTTTTATCTTTATAATTGAAATAATACAGGTTGTGCGTTAGATCACCAATTAGAGTAATCCAACCTTTGGTTGTTGATTGTCACTGATTGATCCTTGGATATTGGTCTTTGGTACCATCCAAGTTATTCCTTGCATTTGATTAGAACTCACAGTTCCTGCTTGAGTAAATCAAATCAAGAAGAGAGATATAAACTCGTTGATATACTTTTAATTGATTGAGTCTTGTTGATTCTCTTAAAAGTATATTCGAGTTTTTCCATACAGATTGCTAAGCGAAATATTGGGTGGTGTTGTTAGACCCCCGCTTTTTCAATTGGTCGGAGCAGGAAAACACGTTCAAGACCTTACAAGTCTGTGTTTGTAGCGATCTGACTCTATGGACAGTAGTGCTTTCTCAATAAATGCACCACCAGATCCAGGGATTTCATAATTCTCTTCCATGACTGATTTGATAAAATCTGTAGAAGAAATTCTATCTAAACCTCCACCAGGTTTAAAATCCCTTGAAGCATTTTCAGGGCTTGAAAAGAAGCTTGAGAGATTATCTCTTGATGTTGAGTTATACCTCTAGAAAGAGCAAGAATCTCTTGACAGGCTAAATCAAGTTATGATGAATAATATTCATGTTGAGGTTGATATTAATTTATTAATCAGTGAGAGCAATGCTCCTCCTCTGCGTAATCCAATTAGTTGTGATAAACTAAACGAATTACAAGAGGAGTTTAAATCTCAGTCATCTGAGTGTGTCACCTCAAAGCATGAATTGATTCGTTGCTCAATTCCTGATACTTCCTAACTAGATAGTAGTATTGTCTTCTTTTATGAAGAATCTAGGACGTCTCTTTTTATCAAAAGAGTTTCCCTTTGCAATACTAAAAACTATCTGCAGAAACTTTTTTTTTATAAGTTGGAAAACAAGCAAATCAGAAACACAAATCTTTTTGGGTTCTCTTGAAGTTCGTTGATAGCCTTATGAAAACAGTTCCTTGGGTATTTCTCAACACTACAAGATTTAAGAGTTGTTGGAAAGAAACTCTTTCTTGGTGCCATGGTGAGAAAGACATTGTTCACCTCAACACAACTTGTTTGTGTTTAAAGTGCATCCTCACCAAGAAATGCCTTGCTATGTATACGGTGAGGGAAACACAACAACTGGGGCACACAGATTATATTCGGTAAGGTTGTAGAATTCAATTGGACTTTTCTAAAAAGATATGTCTATAAACTTGAGCAAGTTTTATGTTTTTATTACTTTTTTGAGTACTTATAATGATCCATGTACCTTGATTATCGTTCATCTCTACCTAACTTGATCTGTGTTTAAGGTTCTTAAATGTTTAGGGTTGAAAACATTAGTTCGGGATGTTTGGACTTCATGGTACACGTACCAAGGATGCATAAAATCATTTAAAACCAAAATCCAGGGGTTTAAGTTCGCAAACCCCGTCTGCATACTTCTCCAGGATACTAAAATTCGTTTGCAAACCCGTATGCATACTTGACGTCGATATTTGGTAAACTTGTTTTGGCCGTAACTTCTTCTTCAGAACTCGGATTGACCTAATTCTTTCTTCAATCTCTTCCGCTTTGAATTTTATTAAAAATGAAGATGAGAAACCTTGAATTTGGATGATCTAAGATTGGTATTTGTCCTGTCTCTTGTTTTTGAGTGTTTTGCTCCTTTTCGTCGCACTTGTTCCACTTCTCTTGGACTTGGGAACTTGGATTCATGGAGTAGAAATCTTATAAGCTCATTTGTAGCTTTTACAAGAATGTTGTTGGTGAATCACAAAGAAGGAAGTTCAAGAATGGGCAGTAGTTTGCATTACTATGGGATTCTTGAATGTTCACAATCATTTTATGTGAACTATGGTGCATGGTCGTTAATGACTTTGTATGTTCTTCTTTGTTAAGAAAATATTTTTATACGCCTTTGGTAGCTATTATTGGTGTAAATCCATGCGAAGAAGATTGGTTCTACCCTGTAAGGACAAATTATCTTGTATGTGCATTACGAGTTTGTTTTGATGCCTAGGAAACTTCTTATGAGAATTTATTCTTATTATTGAGAAGGAAAACTAGAGTTTGGAATAGCCATTATTGTGATTACACATAGATATGTCCAACGTATTCATTTTCATGTTTTTAGATTTATTGGTTTAAGTTCTAAATTTGTTTGAAAGATGATTTTTGCAGTATTAATCTTTATGGTTTCATATATTGCAATATTGTTATGAGATATGTGTGTTTACGTTCGTGAACTTGATTGTCCCATACTTTGTCAAAAGTAAAGTCGTTAGTGAGTTGATATGTATGTATTGATGAAAGAATGAATTGAATTTTGACAAATACAAAAGTTAAGCCTATCATGTCAATTTTTGATGAAAGATAGATTAAAATCTTTTGTTTCAAGGATTATGTCTATTGGATGTCATTGTGCAAATGGTTATGGAAAAATAGAATGCATCCTTGTGTATTCCGCAATAATTGATCTTCCCTGATCCATATTTTATGTATTACTGTGAGGTTCCGTAATGTGTCTTATGTTGAGCACTCAACAACCAAGTTGATTATTTTTATGATTAGCTTTGTTGTTGTTCCGTGAGATACTTTATGTCGAGTATTTTGAATGAAATTAATCATCTTGTTTGGTTATTTAGTTATGACTCCATAAGTTTTCTTATGTTTGAGCATTTTTGACTGGGTTGATTATTTTCATGATTAACTTAGTCATTTCTCCATAGATTCTCTTATGTCGAGTATAACCAATTAAATTGATTACTTTTGTGATTAGTTTAGTTGTGTATTTCGATTAGATTAATTGTGGGTTTTCTTGTGATTAATCTAATTGAGTTCTTTTAAGTCTCCATAAGTTTACTTGTGTTGAGAATTTACAATTAAGTAAATCATGGTTCTCTTATGATTAATTTAATTGAGTTTTTTGGATTCAAATTCATACTTGTATGTAATTTGTTATGTCCAAAGAAATCCTTCTTTTCTTTTTGAAATTAAAGTCGCTCTTGTTGTTCGTTCAGGAATGACATATAATGGGGGAGAGTTCTTTGAACTTGTGCTTAATGGCATATGTTGAGGGGTGTGCGGCTATGGAATTTTAGAGGGGTTATCTTGTATCTTTAAACTCCTTGATGAATGCATTTAGTTTCGGCTTTATGATTGCATCTAAATTAGTTGGTATGTATTTTTTTCCTTTTGTCATGAAATGTCTCTCTCAGAAATTTCATTATGATCCCGTTCTTGTACCTTTGACAATTTTATTGACAAAAAGGGGGAGAATTAATATGTAGTTCATACTACAAATACATATGGTTTTCGGATCATTGTGTAAGGGAGAGTGGTTTTCATGTGAGATGGAGTATTGACTAAGGGGGAGTGATTCATATCACCATAGTATTATTGTTGAAGTTATGATACAATTGAACTTTGACGATGTGTAATAATACTATGACACTGTATAACAATGATTGAGAACTATGTTTTCTCATTGTTATAGCTACGGATCTTCAACAACGGTGATGCTAAACTTACAACCTTTGGGATCATTGGAGTACTTGGAAGTGACGAAGATTTCGAGGAATGTTGAAGATTAGACATGTGAAATAGGAGCTACTAAAGTTTCTTTATGTTTTTTGCATTCCATATGTATTCATAGTTTTGTCACTAAAATTGACAAAGGGGCAGATTGTTAGAGCATTTCTCGGTCGAACTCGCATGCGTTTCTATCTCAAACATGTTTGTCAATGTTAGTGATCAAAACTATAAGTCTTGATTTCTAGTCTATTATAGCTAAGTCTCGGACTAGGATAGAAAGTGTAGTTGAGCTCAAGGACTTCATGGAGATTCATCATACAAGTAGAAGAACTACTCAAGGAACCGTTGGAACTTCTCGACAAAAAGGTATGTGAAGAATTAAACTTATCTATCACTCAAAAGTCTATCTACTCTATCTCCTACTCTTTGAGACAAGAAGTCGTATGTTATATATATAGACTTGGATTATACACATTTGGTATTTCGAGCCGAGTATACCTCGCCTATCTATATCTCGAAATATGTGTTGGTAATCTTTTCACTTCGATCAAGTTTATATTTACCATGTGACGATAGTCATGATATGTTTCAATCATCTTGAAAATTGCTTTGATGAGAAATGGTGTAACAACTATATAACGTCCTCTAAGAATATTTCAATGGTTGAAATGAGAGTTTAGATTACATAACCAATGGTGGACATAAGCATTGTTGTGGAAAAACATTTATGTATAAGTCATATTCCTTGAACCAAAGTTTGCGAACTTTGTTGATCAACAGAACCGGAAGAATGGCGTGAGCCAAGTCCGCGAACTGCCGAAGTTCTCAAACCCGAGAATTTTTGCTGGAGTTGAAAAACTACTTGCGTGAAGCTAAGTCCTCGAACTCAGTCCGCGAACCCAGTCCGCGAACCAGCGAAGTTCTCATACTTGAGAATTTCTTCTGGAGTTTGTAAACTCGGCCCGATAACTTAAGTCCGCGAACCTAGTCTGCGAGCTTGAGAAGGTTATATATATGAAGATGATTTCTGAACCTAAACTTAAAAAGACTAAGGAATGTAGTTTGCAATCCGTGTCTATAAAAGTTCATGAATCGATTCAAGTGAATCAAATCATCTTTGCTTCAATTGTGTCTTATTTATCAAAAGACGGAACAAAACCTTTAGGGTGTATCTGTGGGAGACAGACTGATTCTTTGATCGACTTGTCTGTGTGAGACAGATTTTTTTATTGTCAAAGCTTGCGATATTGGGTCGTAGCAACTCTTAGTTGTGGGTGAGATCATCTAAGGTAATCAAGTGCGCAGTATCCTGCTGGGATCAGAGACGTAGGAGCATAACTGTACCTTGGATCAGTGTGAGATTGGTTGGGGTTCAACTACAGTCCAGACCGAAGTTAGTTTGGATTAGGCTAGTGTCTGTAGCGGCTTAATACAGTGTGTGTTTAATCTGGACTAGGTCCCGGGGTTTTTCTGCATTTGCGGTTTCCTCGTTAACAAAATTTCTGGTGTCTGTGTTATTTCACTTTCCGCATTATATTGTTTTGTTTTTATAATTGAAATAATACAGGTTGTGCGTTAGATCATCAATTAGAGTAATCCAACCTTTGGTTGTTGATTGTCATTGATTGATCCCTGGATATTGGTCTTTGGTACCATCCAAGTTATTCCTTGCATTTGATTAGAACTCGCAGTTCCTGCTTGAGTAAATCAAATCAAGAAGAGAGATATAAACTCGTTGATATACTTTTAATTGATTGAGTCTTGTTGATTCTCTTAAAAGTATATTCGAGTTTGTCCATACAGATTGCTAAGCGAAATATTTGGTGTTTTTGTTAGACCCCCGCTTTTTCACTTGGATCTCCAGTCAGCAAGGTTGAATATCTTTCATGGAAAGTTTATTTAATGAGCCTAAGCCACACCCCCTCGATGTATTACTAGCTATCTCCTTGGACAAACCTTTCGTCAAATGGAACGCGATATTCTCTTTAGACCTCAAAAAGTCAATGGTAATAACACCAATCGAGACTAGTTGTTTCAGGATATTATCTTCTACGAATGCGTATAGACTTCCTATTATAATTGTTGTTTTAGCATTGTAAGTGCAGCTTGACTGTTACAATGTATGAATATAGCTGGCACAGGTCCATGTATGAGAGGAGTGTCTTCTAAAAAGCATCTTATCCATGTGGATTCATATATGTAATTCAGTAAACTCTGATTTCATAATGGATCGAGCTATACATATGTACAGACCCACCTGCTAGAGTGAAAACATATCCACTCGTAGGCTTAGACTCCTTTGAGTCTAATATCCAGTTTGCATCACAATATCCCTCAAGGAAGGCAGGGTACCTTTAAGTGCCTCAACACTCTAAAAAGTGCATCATAATACTTCTGCAGCGGATTATAGGATACCTACTTAACCTACTCATAACATAAGCAATGTATGGTCTCATACAATTCACCCAATACACCAGACTTCTTATAACGTGTGAGTATTCAGTTTGTGAAACTCCAGTTCCTTTATTCTATTTGATTCTACAACAAGGCTCATACGGAGTACAAGTAGGGTTACAATCAAAATGATTATATTTTCTAAGCATAGATTCAATATAATAAGATCGGCTAAGAACATATCTATTAAAATTTCTTGTAATGTTCATCCATAAGATCATATCAGTGGGCCAAGTATTTCATGTCAAAGTTCTCATTTGGCATGTTTTTAGTGGCATTAATTGCGTCCATGTTTGTACCAAGTATAAGCATATCATTAACATACAAGCATACATCACACATGAATCATTCACAAGTTTAATGTAAACATACTTGTCAGATTCATTGATTTCAAAATAACTAAAAAACATGATCAAAATTTTCATGCAATTGTTTAGGTGTTGTAGACGGAACCTGTTAAGATCTATAAATATCTAAATTGGAAATACACTTGGAAAATTATTTATCGAAGCTACCACCCGACTTACGGAGTTGGGACCAATAAAAGGCACTAGTCCAATTAACATAGTTAGGTCAGGGAATCAAGATACGGGTTAGGAAGGTGTGAGGCATCTAGCCCGTCCAATTTGATGATTGGCTTCTACTTTATAATTGGGAATTTAGGGTTCCAATTTCAATACGCAAATAAATAGGAAAATAATAACTTATAATATGTGCACAAGTTAAATTGTCGAAGGAATGAACGACTATTGAAAACCTGTAACGAAAGAATAACGAGTAGCTAGCTCATATGGTCATTCCCGTCTCTATTTCCATCCCCAAGTCTTTCATATACTCGTTCATCTAAAGACTATATGGGGGAATGTCTCCCATGTGGCTAAAAAACACTAGTACACACACCCTTTTGCCATGCCAAATTGGCGTGTCCATAGGGGTTTTGACACGCCAATTTGATTAGGACTTTCCATAGCTTCATCTTACGTGGTTTTAGGTAAAACGACGTGGTTTTAGGTAGCTTATAGCCACGTCTGCCTTGCGTGTCCATTTCTGCATGAAATGGACACGCTAGAGCCATATAGGCGTTGCTATATAGTGTCCCAAAAACTTAAGTACTGGTACTCTATAGACACACGATTTATTGTTTTGGCATGGTTATTTGGTTCACTACAGACACACAAATTGCTTTTTGCGTGCTTGATTCATTATAGACACACAAATTGCTTATTGGCGTGGCTATTTGGTTCACTTTAGACATGCAAATTGCTTTTTAGCGTAGCCATTGGTTATCCGATAGACACGCCATATAGGTTTAATGTGGTTATATGTTATGTTTTAGCCACGCCAATTTCACTTACCTTCATCCACGTGGCTGTATTAGTACCGTTGAATACCATCCACATGTAACGTTGTGATCCGTTCATTGGATATCCTATAGACACTCCCCATATAGCGTGGCTATATGTGATATTTAGCCACGCCAATTTACAATTACCTTGATCCACGTGGCCGTATTAGGAATCATTGGATCTCATTTAAGATGATGCAATATTGACCGTTAGATTATATGCATCCTTCACTGTCCACATGTAACGTTGTGAGCCGTTCATTGGATATCCTATAGACATGCCCCATAGAGCGTGGCTATATGTGATATTTAGCCACGCCAATTTCCAATTAACTTGATCCACGTGGCCGTACTAGGAATCGTTGGATCTCATTTAAGATGATTCAATATTGACCGTTAAATTATATGCATCCTTCACCGTCCACATGTAACGTTGTGAGCCGTTCATTGAAGAACCTATAGACACGCCATATAGCGTGGCTAAATGTGATATTTTGCCACTCCAATTTAAAATTACCTTCATCCATGTGGATGTATTAGGAACCATTGGATCTCATTTAAGATGATGCAATATTGACCGTTCAGATATAACGTTGACCGTCCACATGTGACGTTGGGAGCCGTTCATCGGAGAACCTATAGACACGCCATATAGCGTGGCTTTATGTGATATTTAGCCACGCCAATTTATATCTTCTTAATGTGTCTTTATGTTATGTTTATCCACGCCAATTAATCTCGAAGCGTGTGTATTACGCGTGTGACTCCTCTAAGCCGTTCAGATATGACGCATCTAAACCATCCACCTGGCACTATCCAAATTCTCTTATACTTTATAAATTGTGGTTAAATCTGAAATTCATATATGCCAAAAATTCATATTATTATTAATAACACAATTAAAAATGTTGAGCTTTGGTCTAATAGTTTGCAAAAGAAAATATTAAAGAGCATTTATCCAAAAATCATCAGTTTTTCTTCAAATTTTTTTGATGGTGGTGTCTCTTCAAGCAATTGATCAGGTTGTGACATTCTCGACGCGGCAAACCTTGTCATCCTCTGTTTCCCATTTGGAAGTTGGTATGCCTGATCTACACTTTGTACATATAACTTTCTCCGCGCCTTTTTAATCTTCTTTGGAAGCTTGTCAGAGTCTGCATGACTCCCCGAATGTGGATTGACTGGTAGGTTCTCCTCATTCAGTTTATCTTCTGCAAGGTTGCTTGTTTTTCTTAGGTCATTGTCCAATTTCTTCTCAGAATCTAAAACTGGTTCTGGTTGCTTATGAGGTTTTCCATGCTGTGAGTTTCCTGCAGCAAGAGATTAAATATATTATACACACACACACACACACACATATATATATATATATATATTCTAAATCCAAGGAGAATTCGTCTGTCATGGGAATTCTCAATAAGAGACAGACAAAAGTCATTTTTCCAACAATGTAATAAAGCCAACTTCACTGAAGGCCGCGACATTTTTCACAGCTGACACCCATAATAAAATCCGTAACCAAATATCAATTTTCTAATTTACACTGACATTCATGTTCCATTTAGGTGTTAATATATTTCATCGTACTTATTCTTTAATCAAACTGAATACACGATTTATGTAAAACAATTTATGTACTTGGTTAACAAAGCAAAAGAGCTAAGAAACTAACCTCGTCATCAGAGATGGAACAGTTATCTTTCGGTCATGCCACAAAACCATCTTTATCTTCACTTAATAACTTAAACTCACCACTTGGTTCGGTTAACACGAACAATGGAACTATAACCTTCTGAATATTGACAACATAACAGTTTTTAGGAAGATCTTGTCCATGTATTTTCTGGTTAGGCATCGTAGGTAAAATACTGCCTGTAGCAACGACGTTTCCCCTAGATCCATTCAAAAGTCGTAACTATCCTTAGTACCAAAATATTTTAATGGATTCAGCAGCAAACAAGAAACAACAACAAAACCAAGTCCAAGCATTAGTACTAGTGTTTGGGATTAAAGGGGTAAAAGAGTAGTAAAGGAGGAGGAAATGGAAATATAGGTTTGGGGTAAAAGGGATGAATGAGTTGCAAAGCATGAGGAGGAAGAATTTCTTCTTTTTGAGTTGCGTAGCATCAAATGATTCATCTATAGATTGTAACTATCCTTTCGTCCCTATGGAATAGCAGAAACAGGTTATTGTAACTAATCTTAAAAAACTATAGATGGGCAGCTTGGTGGATTGATTCGTCTTCTTACCTATCTCCTTCGAGTCGAGACCATGCGTTCGAATTTGGGTAGAAGCTTTTTTATTTATTTTTTGAAAGTCAGTTAATGATTGTTGGGCTGGAGAAGAAAAAGGCCCTCAACGGAGCTGGGCCAGTGCTGTCGCAGTTACAGCCCATTTCATGTATACCCATACCCAGTAATAAATAGAACTGGTGTGTCTATAAACGCACACTATGGACACGCATACTAGTATGTCTAATAAAACCAATTTTTTAACCACGCATATAAACCAGCGTGTCTATAAAACGCATATAAACCAGCGTGTCTATAAAACACACTCTATGGACATGCATACTAGCGTGTCCAATAAACCGATCTGTTTAGCCACGCAATACAACCAGCGTGGCTATAAAACACCTACTATGGACACGCATACTAACATGTCTAATAAAACCAACTTTATAGCCACCTAAATTAACCGGCGTGTCAGCAAATCGAACACTATGGACACGCATACTGGCGTGTCTAATAAAACTAACTTTTTAAACACGCCTCAAGTGGCGTGACTATTTTTATGGACACACCACAACTGGTTAACATGGCCATAGACTGGTCTATAAACACGCCCAAAATTTAAAGTTAACGTGACTAAACAGTTAATATTTTGACGCGCTACTAGCCTTGGCGTGGATGAAAGCACTTATATTAACATGCCCATAGAACATGGCGTGTCTATAGGGTAGAAGTATACCCTATAGACACGCCAAAATCAAAAAGGCGTGACAGAGAAATTTATATCTGGCGTGGTTAAAGGTCATTTTTGTACTAGTGAAAATTACCCTACACGAGGGACTGTCTCCTATGTAGCAATTTTTTTTCCTTAAACTAGAGACAGTCCCCCATACAAAGCATTTTGGATTTTTTTTTTTGTTGAACTTTTTTTCTAGACAGGGTACTGTCTCTCTTCTAGATTTGTTTTCCTCCGTAATCATAATGGGATCACTCCTTTGATTGATCGAGCGCTCCTCCAAGATAAAGGAGTTAGTCTCATTTGGAGACCACCAATAGCTCAATGCCCTAATAAGACTAAAAATATAGCATCCTTGTACAAGATAACTCTAGATACTTATAGTGTCCTAATTTAGACATTTTTTTTGAACCGTGTTGGTCAATAAAGGTCATTTTAAATTGGAAAGTTTTTATCCGTTACTGTAAGATATCTTCAAAACGTCTGTATTCTGTTTGCCGCTACCATTGATGCATGTCAGAGGTATCTGTTGGTCATAAATAGACATCGTAAACAGATCGTATCTATAATACAAAACATCATAGGTTTTTGAGCTTTGGACGGACGGATAACATTTTGAGAGACAAACGTTGCATCCGACCATCCCAGTCTCATCCCAGTGAAAGACAGCCGACGATCGTCCTTTCTGTAACCCCTCTCATTATGAATCAAAATTTATTAATCTTTGATTATTGCATAAACTCTTAACTCAAGATATTCAAAGAAACATTAAATGAAATCATAATATATCATACATGCATTAATTGGATTTAGTAGTGGCATGATGAATCTAATGGGAAATGAGATTTATTTGTTTATTTCTATTCATAACTCATAAGTGAGATATGCATACACACTATTACTTAAATGTTTTTGTGTTCGTTTTTGGATAATGTATATAGACATTATTTTCGCTTAAAACAAGATAGAAAACTATCTTATAAAGGAAATTTAATGTCCGTAAAAAAAGAAAAATTACACCAGTCAGATATCATATTAAAGCAGTGCAGTTACAGCACGAGCTATTTCTATATATTTATTAAAACTCTCTGTTAACCTCATGTCGTGCCGTTACGTCACGGGTTATTTCTAGTACCTTATAAGCAGTGAAGATGTTTCTCAATCAAAAAATCATCAAGACTTACTGTTTTCTTCTTCTAATAATAATAACATCTTTATGAACTTTTATACAATGCGCTCTTGTTCTGGTCAACAAAGTACAATCCTTGAATTCGATAATCAGCATTTAATTGAATCCTGAAGGCATAATTCCTTGACCTATACTTGCCAATTATTTAGAAAAATCAGATTATCGTCTAAAAAAATTGATAGATCCTTGAAATCATAAATGCACCATTCTATATGTGTTTTTCATCCTCTATTATAACCCAATATTCCAACCGGCGTTAACCTTCCCGTAAATAATGGAATATATACCAATTAACACAAAAAAGACTTTTGTTACATAATTTATTTATTTCTTATAAACATCATGAACTTAAGTAGTCTGATGTCTCATACATACACATAACAATTCGTTCATATACGGATCCGATGGATTATTTGCAAGTTGATCAACCAATCTCTGCATTTAACACTTGACAAACCTGTAATTGACAAACATGTGAACATCTCTATAACCTTTTCCATTGGTATCAATCTTCTTAAAAACAGTGTTATAGTCCAAATCCAACCCTCCGTTGCTGCACTGATCAACAATACGGACAATTATTTTAGCGCCTGTACTTCTATTGTACACCTGCATCAAAATTATTCAAAACTTCTTTGTTATCTTTGATCTAGAATCCCACGGATAAGAAATGAAATAATCAACGGCCAAAAACAATCAGCAAAACCCTTGTTTATAAGCAAGAGATATGCAGTTAAATTCCTGTGTAATTGCTTAGTGCTGGTACTCAAGCACTTGCCACAAGATGCTTGATCACGAGGTCCAGCCGGTCCACAAAAGGCGGTCCAGCCATACTTTTTACGCCATGCAAGGGGCTTATTCGCATCCCAAGTGGAATAAGCGCTAGCTTTGTTCAAGTTCCATCCAATTTTAGCGGGATTGTAGTTATGATATGTTGCGCGCAAGTTAGTAGCAGACTGGCCATTCACAATGCAAACAACAGCTGCTGTTAAAAACACGTTTTGTGAAAGTAAATATACCACAAATCAGAAATGTTGAAGTTTTTTCCCTCCAACTTCACCTTTTAACACGACGAGGTATTGTAAGCTTAATTCCCAAGGCTACATCCATTGAGCACATAGTTTCTTGCGATTTAAGTCCATTGTTTCACCAGAGAGATTTAAAACTTACAGGTACAACCTTCTTTAATAATTATATCTTGATCAAAGCCGTAACAAGTTGGAGGTTGCGGTCAATGGAGGCTGCTCTGTGTCTCTGAAATCTATCATCCAAATTCTCTGCTCTAAAAATAAACTAGTCATTAAGGTTTCACAGGCATCCATGGCAAAGGCATTTATCTGAATACCATCACCACCACCACCAATTACTAAGAACAATTCTACAACAGGTAATCCATTCATCGTGATTTTAGGTAATCTTAAATTTGTTTGATTAACTTAGGGTTCTTAATAATCAATTGCATGTTTAATTAAATTGTTTAATTGCATGTTTGAATCTGAATTAGAGTTACAACGGTGAACTGATTGAGGACAAGATGGTGGTGCTACTGTAGAAATTCAACAAGATGGTTGTGGTAGAAATTGATATATGATGTTCAAGGGGTATTCAAAGTCAAGGATGAGAAGATCTGTTAATAAGAAACCAAAATTCTGATGTGTTAGAAGATTGAGTTGGAATTTTGAAGACGCGGAAGTAGGGGTTCTGTGGGTGTTTGAAGATTTGTGGTTTTCTTCTGTGAAGGGATTGAAGAAACAGGTGTAGTAATTCGAAATTAAGGTTTCGTGGTTGGGGTTTTCTTTGGGCAATTTTTGAGGACACAGAAGAGGGGTTCTGCTAGTGTTTGAAGAATTGTTTTTCTTCGTGAAGTGATTGAAGAAACATGTTTAGACGTTTAGTGATTTATTTGAATAGTTTCAACCTTGTGTTATCTTGTTGAGGCTGCAATTAATCAGTGAAGAGGATTGTCTGATCATGATAAGCTTATGTGTGATTTGTTTTTCTTTTTGATTGATACTGTAATAACCCGGTCCCGGACTGGTACCGGACCTGTGTTACCGGTACAGGTACATGTATAGGTACAGGTACTCAAAATAGAGAACCAGTCAACATGAGGTACAGGGAACAGGTTCCTAGGAAAACCGGACTGTACCGGCTCATGTGCAGCCCTAACTATAACGGCTGCGCATCCAACAGTTCCAATAGTGTTTCCAGCAAAACTTTAAATCTATAAGAACACTTGATTGCTAACTGAAATTTCATGAAATTCGGGCTCAAGCAGTTAAGCTCAACGGCTGCACTAACATAAGAAGAAAAACCCAAAACATCTAGAGTTCTTCATTTAGTTTCAAACCCTTCAGCAGCAAAATGCCTTAAGGAGACGTGATTTCATGATCTTCTGCCTGGAAAATTTCCTGCTATAGAAACTAAACACTGTAAAACATAAACGTATCTCATAGCAAACCTTAAGGTCCCTAACAACAACCAAGAAGCTGAAATGTGATGGAGCACAACATACGACATCACACATAGGATAACGGACATTCAAATTTATACCAGCTTACCAAACTACAAAATGATTGTTTCTATTATTTTTTTCTACTATCAAAAATTGATTTGCATCAAGTGTTCACGAACATACTAGGTTCAGATGTGAATGCCTACAAAGAAAAAGAAAAAAAAACTTAGTCTTCATCTCATTTAGACAAACAACCATAGATCAAAAAGAACCAAACAGCTAGTAAAGAATTCAATTCAAGCTACATTTGAAAGCTGAAAGATTTCTGTATGCAGCAGCTCATATTGGCTAAGAGTTTACCATCTTACTCATTTTGCTGGTTAAATAAGGCTACGTGCTATTGCTGCTGTTTTCATCCTTTCCAGTACCCCCAGCTACTGCAGATCCTGAAGGAGGTTCTGCGGACAATGCCTTCAAGACTGCCTCATTCTGCAAAAATAAATAAATCATGTAATTTCAAAGTCCTGATAAACAAACTCTGGCTACTTTACCCAAAACATCACGCTCTACAAATCCTATCATATCTGACATTCACAAGAAGAGAAATACAGTAAAGCTCCTCTTAGTGAGCAATGCTACAATTAAATAGATGAATCGATCCTTAGAAAAACCAGGTTAAAACAGTGTAAGATTTTCTTCAACCTACGAACTGCAACAACTCAGTGTACCTTGCCAAAATTGAAATTAAAATAAAGTGTAGTAGAGTCTACTACAAATTTCAGACATTTATTCCTGCTTTACGACATGCACATGCACGTTTTTCAATCGGATACAAACCAAGCTTATAGCATAAAACAATATCACTATAAGATGGAAGAAACCGAAACCGTTGCAGCTGGGAAAGACCTGAACAGTTCAATAGAAACTTAGTGTGCTATGTTTTCTGTATTGAGTTTCAATTTCAATTCTATCCTGACACTGTTGTAAACTGAGTGTTTAACACCTTCATTCTAAGGGAGGGCGTTAGAAGCTAATTCAAGATGAAGGTTACCTAAGAATATGCTTTTGAAGACACTATAATGATTGTATTAGAAGTTATCTGGGTTAGAGTTGGGTAATCAGTTATTAGATTGGTCCTTCTAGTTCTAGTTATGTATGCCTACACAAAAACCACCAACAATGTCTTTTCTATGTATTCATTGTGCTCTTTCCTCTCTACTCTTGTCTCATAAATACAAAACGAATGGGATTAACATTGATGCTTCCAAGAGATGCTCATCCAATTTACTAGGATAGCTTTACCTTATTAATGTAAGTGAATTTTTGCCCAAAAATACGCTGAACTCAAGTCCCATTATGGTAAGACCCAACTCACTTGCTCACAGAACAACAAATGAAACAAGGGTAGTGTAACCTCATCTTCGAAGTTCGAACCACATTCCCCTAGTTTACATAATAAATTTGCACCAAAATTCACCAACCCAATACAATCATTCATTCCGACTAATGTTGTTTACTTGATTTCACTGTATTGAAACAAAGAAACAAAAATACTCAATTCGAAACTAGTCACTCATCAAGCAGAAAAAGGTGAACCCTAATCACCAATTTCAAACAAAATACAACGAAGAGATGAATTTTGTTGGTAAACCCTAAAACCCTAAATCATACAGAAAAGTGAATAGAATGGTTAGTTTACCTGCCAAACCCTAAGAAGTCTCTTCTTGGCATTGGCTTTTCTAGTAGGAGTAAGCTTTATTTTCTTCCAGACCTTCCCACCTGAATCATGCTTCTTCACTATCTCCAGAAACCTTGTCCCCCAAAATGCACTCGCCATCTCTCTCTCTTTACCCTTTCGTCGAGAAACTAGAAAGTTACAAGGAAATGACATAATGGTACACTAAAATGGAACTGACATACGCGGTTTAGGGTCCGTTTGGTATCAAAAACTCTTCGTGGACCGCTCAAACAGATAACACAAAAACTACCCCAACTGGGTTGCACAGACGCGTCCGTGTAGATGCGTACACAACGCGACGCGGGCGCAGACATTACAAAATTCTTAAAAAATCATGACGCGGACACGTATATATATTTATTTATTTATATATTATATATATATGTATATTTATACAGCAAAGTCAAGTGTTTCTATCTTAAAAATTAGAAAATAATGTTACAAGTGTATAAATTTCAAAAGAAAAGGAGAGATCGTTTGTTTATACACGCCGAAGGTCAAGCAATCGATCACTATTAAACACATGACACAATCAAAATGTATTCTTAGAACGACATATGCCCAACCAAGGGTATATGGGATGGCATTTCCAATTACAAAACCCTAACAAAGACTTGAATGATTGATCTAAATGTTTGTCTTTCTTCATATAATTAATCATAGTAAAAAGAATAAAGGAAGAAGTTTAAAGGAAAAGTGAAAACTACAGGGAGACCCATACTACAGATTTTCTACACCGTGAAACCCACGAGCGGAAAAGTTCACGCGCGCACCCAATTTTCGTGAGAAAATTTCTCCCAAACCCACAATTTATAAAATTTGGTTTCTTCATATTTCTTCTTCTTCTTCTTCTTCTTCACGGGAATTTCTTCTTCAATTATTTTTCTTTTCTTCCTCCCAACTGTGACTTACAATCAATAATATTGATAGACAGTATAATCACATGAAGATTGGAAACAATAGGTGAATGAAATCGAAAGTTAGGGTTTTATGTGATGTTCTGAGATGAATCGAGATCTTACTGTTTTGTTATTTCTGAAAGATGTATGAATGATTTTTTTTAATTATGTATTATGATTGAGAAGATGGATCTGAGATGTGTTCTGAGATGGAGATAGGGTTTGTAATTGTTTCAATCAAGTAGAACATGAAGAAAAGTTGATTTGAGATTTAGAAAATACAGGGAATAATAATAAAGCTTATTTGAGCTGGGATGATGAACAACGAAGAAGAAGAAGATGATGATGTTGTTATGAGTGCATAACATGTCATGCAATCGAAAAAATGGATGCATAACACATTAACCGACATCTTTGTTATTTTGTGTGAAATTGAAAATTGATGCAAAATGCATCATGCAGTCGAGAAAATGGATGCATTACCTGATATGCATCCAAAATACGGCTGCATAATGCATTATGCATCGAGAACATTGTTGCATAATCTTTTATGCATCGAGAAAATGGATGCATAACCTAATATGCATCCTTAAATATGGCTGCATAACCAATTATGCATCAATCTTTATGTACGCACTCAACCAAAACAATGGTTACATAACTCGTTATAGATAGAAAATGGTTGCATAATTCGTTATGCGTCTGCATAATGTGTTATGCATCTTTTTTGGAGGCTGCATAATGAATATGTAGTCGGTTTTCGAAAATTTTCCTTAAAACGATGATCACCTCCGATTTTTTCGTGAAAAACAAAAAATTGATATTGTTGTTTGTACTCGTTGCGTAGCTCTCTTAAAAAGATTTCCAACGATATAAAATTTGTAAAATTCCAAGGCACGGATTTTTAGATATGCTATATCCAAGTTGCATTGCCAATTATACCCCTGATGCATAACCCGTCATGCGGATGCATAATCCGACATGCAAACATTTTTAATAATTTCATATAATTATGGGTGTCACGGAACTAAATTAATTGTGGGCCTGACAATGAGAATATTATTTTTTTGGGCTTGCGCCTAATTTTCCGAAAAAAATGCTTTAACCCCGAGTCATCGGTGCGTCCAAACAAGATGGGAGCGGGACGCGCATATTGGTGCGTCAGACACGCGTCGTGTCAGCGTCCAACGCACGCCATGTGTCTGACGCGGACACCACTCAAAAAACGGAGCGTTCGTGCAACCCAGACCCCAACATCTCTTTGCATGGTAGGGTCTAAGGTTGGGACCGGGTTTGGTAATGCTTTTATTCTTCCAAAAGCACTTTCAAAACCTATATATGTCAATAATTTTTGAAATTGGTGTGTGGTAAAAAAAAATCAAAGTGCTTTTTACCCAAAGCATTTCCCAAATTCCTCAATTTTTAAAAGTTGGGGAGAAAGAGCTTTTAAAAGCTACAAAAGCATAAGCTTTGGTCCCACCAAAATTTAATGTCTGATTTATCCTTTTTGTCCCTATTTTATTTTGTAAATGACAAAATTACCCTTAAATATGGATAAAATTAATTTTTTATTTATTATATTTTATTCTTTAAATATTATTATATTTTATTTTCGAACTATTTTATGATACCATTTCATTTAGTTTGTAAAAAAAAATAAAATAATTACTTAATTTTGGTTTAACTTCTTGTTTGAAAATTATATATATATATATATATTAAAAAGTGATTAAGTAAAATAATTTTTGTAACAATCATAATAATAGTAACAATTAGTAAAAAAATAGTAAATTTAATATTTAATAGTAAAAAAATTAATTATTTTTAAATCCAATAGAATAGAATAAAACTATTTTTTAGAGATAAATCTGTTTTTGTCATTTGCCACAACAACAAATGTTGAGTCTCATATTTTACCAAACATACTTTGATTGTTTTTTAATCACCTTTAACTTTGATTAATATTTTACTAAACATCTAACTGCTTTTTTCTCACAGCATAACACAGCAACGCACATCATAAAAGTGCTTTTACAAAAACCGCAGCAATACCAAACTAAGCCTAAAAGTGGTCCTCCTGCTGACTCCAAGGGGGCGGGCCCACCCTCATGTTTGAGGGCGGTTTTTGCATTTTATTTTGAGACGGTTCATATAGAACCACTAGTTTGGTTTTTAGTGCAAAAGGTCATTGACTTGACTTCAGTAGAAATTAATGTTTTTATCCCAAAGTTGTTGGGATCTGGACACTTTAGTCCTCTCCTCTCAAGCCTAGTACTAGGAGGTCTAAATTAACAAAATTCTAAACGGGTTGGTCCTTTAGTGAACGATTTAGTCCAAAACGCACTTTTTTGTGACATAAGTACCCATCATCATTTCTTCTTCATAGTCGTTTCAGTTTCATTTTTCGAAATTCGAAAGAGCTCTCCATCTACTCCTGTTAAAGACGACAGCATAAGATTTTGACAAAATTTCATCTCGGATTTAAAAGAGAAGAGAAGGAGGAGAATCATTTAGAAGAACCTTGCAGAGATTTAAAAGGAAAAGTAGTGATGGTAACTGGTGCATCATTTGGTACTGCTCGTGAGTTTGGTTTAGATATAGCAAATCTGGTTGTAAAATTGTTGCAGCTGCTAGAAGAATCGATCAATTAAAGTCTCTTTGTGAAGAGATTAATCAATTAAATAAAGAAGGATTAATAGTTGTTGTTGCTGTGGAACTTGATTTATCTGCTAGTGGTGATGTTAATGATTCTTCTGGTCAAAAGGCTTGGGATTCATTTGGTGTAATCCATGCTCTTGTTAATAATACTGATATAAGAGGTAATAATACAATTTCCCATTTATTTATTTTTTTGCAGAATTTTTTTCTTCCATTTTTTGCAGAATTTTTTTCTTCCAATTTTTGCAAATACTACCGATAAAAAAAAATAAATCTTTTTATACAAATACTTTCATGAGTGATTAATTTTGTTGATTTTCTCTATGAATAAAAGAATTAGAAGGTGGTTGAAGAGATCGAGTTTGGTAGAGAATGGATTACGATATGGTTTTGGTTTTGCTTATGAATGTGGATTGTTGAATTGAAACATGGAATGAGAGATGACATGGGTTAGAACAACACCACAACCTCATCTCTGCCATCTGTGTTTATATATATGTTTTGATTTTGTGTTTATATATATCTGTATTCAAGGTTGAGGCATTCTTCTTAAACAGTCTGTGTTTGTGTTTCAATTATGATCTTCTTTAGTGTCTCTGACCATTGATTCAGTCCTGTTTTTGATTTTTACTTTCAATGATTTGGTTTGCAGATCATGTTTTTGCTTTTAGGTGTCGTTGTGTTACTAGAGATTAGTAAATTAAAGTGTAAGCGTCTGCAGATCATCTTAAATTGCTTTGTTAAAAAGATTACATTTACAATAGTCTCATTCGAGTAATTTTCTTGATTACAACACAAAAATATTACACCACAACAAGTATTTTTGATTGATACTCTACCCATATGCGAGTAATTTACTTGGCTCTCCTTTTTGTCCCAGAGGTCAAGGTCATCTATCTCCCAACTCTCCACCATATTTTGGACCTTCAAGGAAGTTGGATTTTGAGCTAGAAATGGTTAGTCATTATTTCCTTACTTGATTATCAGCCACCCATTTTTTTTGTACGACTGGCACCTGTTATCTTTGACAGGTAGCTCAACGTTCTGACAGACCTGAACTGATTTGTTTTCAGGATGTTGTATTAGGTCCGCGAAACAAGTTAGGTTAGTCTGTGGATGTCAATTGCGCAGATGATTACATTTTTGGTCTTATGACAGTAGGTTGAGTCCAGTAGACCTTAGGATGGTAGTTAGCGGGTAATGTCTAGTAGCTCACTAGTTCAAAGAATAATTGGCAGCAGAAGTCTTTTGATGTGATCCAAAACAATCAAAATCTTATCCTATGAAGATCTTTGCTGCACTCTAATTACTGGTGAGTGCAATTGTGGCCTTTTGCAATAATTGTTCTTTTCTAGTAGACATGGAAGATAGGATCATTTTGGTATATATACTTTGGGTACATACGTGGAAAACATGTGTACATACTTGTACACATGTTGATTGTTAATGTGTACATACTTGTACACCATTATAGGTGTATACATAGTTGTACACCATTGTGTTATTTAACATTCTCCAAGGGTTTCACCAGGAAGGAGCAATCCAATTCTTCATGGAGGAATACGACAAAGTACAAGAGACATGCCAAGAAGGACTAAAATATGGCAAAAATAACCAGGAATTGATGGATGGTGTAAGAAGGTAAAATTCTCGATCCTGCATATATGTGTATTTTGAATATGGAAATATAATATTGCACTTCTTAATAATCATGTACAAGTTGCATTCCTGAGTTGATGTTTCGGAATGTTATTGCAGATGTGTGGCAAAAATTAACAAAACGAACTGTGGTGATATCAGTGACGATGATTTGAAGGAGAGACAGGTGAGAGAAGATTTGATCTGTTCTTTCTACCTTCTTTTGTAGTCTTCATATCGAGAAAAGAGATTCCTTGCAAGTACTTCAAAACTTCCGGTTTTGAGTTTGGATAACAATTGTGTTATTTTTTTTATTGTGCAGGCCAAGGCATTGCAGAATCCAGAGATCTAGAACATTTTATCCATCCAATCATGAGACAAGTATTTCCTCTTTCATTTTTATGAGTCATGTGTGATAAGATCGTATCTTGGGAATTCAACTTTCATTTTACACATTTTGTAATGATTACAGGTTCATAGTTTACTGAAGGACCTTGTGCATAAGGCTGTCAGTAAGACTTTGGTAAGTTCATATTGATTCTTAATGTGATTATACACCTGTTGTTACTGTGTACATTGTTGTGCAATTGTTGATTGTGTAAATTGGTGCACATGTAATATAAGTGTACAAATTGGTGCACCTGCAATAAAAGTATACATATTGATGCACCTGTAACAAGATGAGTGAAACACACGCATAGTAATTTCCTTGCTATTACTTTCGTCAAGTCATAGTAATTTCTGTCACAAATGGCGGTTATCAGTGTCAATGGTGTAAAAGCTGAGATGTGACTTACGATGTTGATTGTCGACTCAAATGGTATTACAGATGTTGGAAAAGCTTCATTTTGCTGCAAAAACCTCTAAATTGTTAGACCGCATGAGCTTGTAATTTCTACAAAGTAGCTGTATTTTCTTGTATGCCAGTTATACACGGTGCACATAAAAGTGCATTGTGTTTTTTGTGCTTGTTATATGAGGTGTATATGTTTGTACATCAGTTATAGTTTACTTTAGGATTCATTATCTTCCTAGTGCTATACATTTGTTGGATTTTCCTTTGTTCTGAATAGGTGATGTTCAAATGGTCTTATTCTGCTGTTGAAACTTATTTGTGGATGGATGCAGACATGGTCGATCAATATTGATGTTCCGAGGAAAACATTTGCAATACCATGAAACATGAAGGTATTTGGATCTCTTATGTTGCAACATTTTTTTCCTCTAGGTTTGTATGTGGACTGTGGTATCCATCCTTAAAATAAGAAGTAAGAGTTCTAAACATCAGCTTCCATTTGCTTTCGGTAGAAGTACATGATATTAGTTACATCACTATATAGGGATGAAATTTCTGGATATCGATATGTAATGTGGACCATGTCGTTGCTTTCAACATGATTACATGCAAAATTTGCATTTCATCTTTATCTGTTTCTTTACATGGTACTTTGAAAAAGCGGGGGTCTAACAATCACACCCAATATTTCGCTTAGAAATCTGTATGGACAAACTTCAATATACTTTCTAGAGAATCAACTAGACAGTCAGACTCAATCTAGATAAAAAGTATATCAAAGAGTTTATATCTCAATCTCTCGATTTGATATATACTCAAGCAATTAGAAATCTGCGAGTCTTTATCAAATACTAGAGGGATAACTTGGATGGTACCAAAGACCAATATCCAAGTGTCAATCAATTTAAATCAACAACCAAAAGGTCGGATATTCTAATTGATTGAACAATGCACAACCTGTGATATTTCAATTATATAACAAAATATAATGTGGAAAAGAAATAACACAGACACCAGAATTTTGTTAACGAGGAAACCGCAAATGCAGAAAAACCCCGGGGCCTAGTCCATATTGAACACACACAATATTAAGCCTCTACAGACACTAACCTACTCCAAACTAACTTCGATCTGTACTGTAGTTGAACCCAAACAAATCTCACACTGATCTAAGGTACAGTTATGCTCCTACGTCTCTGATCCCAATAGGATACTACGTACTTCATTCCCTTAGCTGATCTCACCCACAACTAAGAGTTTCTACGACCCAAAGTCGAAGACTTTAATAAACAAATCTGTATCACACACAAAAATCTATGATAATAGATAAATCCGTCTCCCACGAATATACCTACGATTTTTGTTCCGTCTTTTGATAAATCAAGGTAAACAGGAACTAATTGATAAAATGGTCTTATATTCCCGAAGAAGAACCTAGTATTATCAATCACCTCACAATAGTCTTAATCGACGCAGCGAAAAAAGATATTGTGGAATCACAAACGATGAGACGAAGATGTTTGTGATTACTTTTTATCTTGCCTATCGGAGATAAAAATCTCAAGCCAATAATTACAATTGTACTCGTACAATAGAAACAACAAGATCAGATCACACAACTACAAGAAAAATAGTATCGGTATGACTTCACAATCTCAATAAAGTCTTTAAGTCTTTAACCCGGTTTAGAAAAAGAAACCAAAGGTTAAAGGAGAATCGACCCTAGCTTAGCACAACTAGTATCACACAGAATATACGGGGATTAGGTTTCCCAGTTGCTAGAGTTCTCCCTTATGTAGTCTTTCAAATTAGGGTTTGGAATCAATGTTAGATTAGTAACAAAGCATTCAATATTCACAGTTATATGAAAACCTGATTAGATTCAAGCTAATATTTATCAACCGTTAGATCGAAAACATAGCTTGTTATACACACATGAAATGCACGTTCATGGGCTTGTGTAACCGTACCCAAACTTGTACATTAGTTGGTTCAACAATAGTTAACCAAATGGTTAGCCATATGATCACTTTCATATCAACCATATTTTTCTTCACCATAACTATTTCAAATGACTCAAATGAACTAGTTAGAGAGTTGTTCAATTCCATGGAAATCTCATGTACTACACAAGACACAATTGAAGCAAAAACGATTTGATTCACATGAATCGGTTCATGAACTTTATACCCACGGTTTGCAATTGCATTCCTTAGTTTATAAAGATAAGTTCACTAAACATCGTTTTTAGACATAACCTACTCAAGTTCGCGGACTGGGTTCGCGGACTTAAGTTCCCGGATGGAGTTCACAAACTCCTGCAAAAATTCTCGGGTTTGAGAACTTCGCCAGTTCGCGGACTGGGTTCGCGGACTTAGCTCACGCACTACTCCGGTTCACTTGATCAACAAAGTTCGCAAACTTCGGTTCAAGCAATAAGGACTTATACATATATGTGTTTCCAAAACAACGCTTATATCCTCCAAATGTTTATATAGTCTAAACTCTCATTTAAATCATTGAAACATTCTCAAGGGACGTTATATAGTTGTTATTCACAAACCATTTTTCGTCAGAGCAATTTTCAAAGTGATTGAAACATAACATGACTCTCGTCACTTGGAAAAGATGAACTTGGATAAAGCGAAAGCTTTACCAACACATATTTAGAGAAATAGATAGGCGAGGTAAACTCGGCTCGAAATACCAAATAAATGTGTATAATCTAAGTCTATATAGAAAAACGACTTTTTTTGTCTCAAGATAAGAGATAAATAGACTTTTGAGTGATAGATAAGTTCAAGTCTCCACATACCGTTTAGTCGATGAAGATCCACCAGTTCCTTAAGTAGTCCTTCGTCTTGTATGATGATTGCCATGGAGTTCTTGAGCTCAACTACACTTTCTATCCTAGTCCGAGACCTTAGCTATAGTAGACTGGAAATCAAGACTTATAGTTTTGATCACTAACATTGACAAACATGCTTGAGATAGAAACGCATGCGAGTTCGACCGAGCAATGCTCTAACAATCTCCCCCTTTGTCAATTTTAGTGACAAAATTATCAATACATATGGATTACAAAAAATATATAAATAAACTTTTGTAGCTCCTATTACACATGCCTAATCTTCAACGTTACTTGAAATCTTCGTCACTTCCAAGTACTCCAATGATCCCAAAGGTTGTAAGTTTAGCATCACCGTTGTTGAAGATCCGTAGCTATAACAACGAGAAAACAAGAGTTCTCAATCATTGTTATACAATGTCATAGTATCATTATACAGCGTCAAAGTTAAATTGTATCACAACTTTAACAACAATACTATGGTGATATGTTACTCCTCCTTAGTCAATACTCCATCTCACATGGAAACCACTCCCCCTTACATAATGATCCGAAAACCATATGTATTTGTAGTGTGAACTACGTATTAATTCTCCCCCTTTTTGTCAATAAAATTTGCAAAGGTACAAGAACGAGATCCTAATGAAATTTCCAAAAGAGACATTTCATGACCAAAAGAAAGCATATATCATGTTATTTAGATGCAATCATAAAGGCGAAGCTAAATGCATTCATCAAGGAGTTTAAAGATACAAGATAACCCATTTAATATTCCATAGCCGCACTCCCCACAAACATTTGGCAATTAAGCACAAGTTCAATTAAGAACTCTCCCCCATAATATGTCATTCCCGAAAGAACAACAAGAGCGACCTTAATTTCGAAAAGAAAAGAAGGATTTCTTTGGACATAACAAATCACAAACGAGTATGAATTTGAATCCAAAATATTCAATTAAATTAACCATAAGAGAACCCGTGATTAATTTAATCAAATATGATCAACATAAGTAAACTTATGGAGACTTAAAAACACTCAATTAGATTAATCACAAGAAACCCATAATTAATCTAATCGGAAATATACAACCAAATTAACCACAAAAAGTGATGAATTTAATTGATCATGCTCGACATAAGAGAATCAATGGAGCAATAACTAAGTTAATCATAAGAAAATAATCAACTCAGTCAATTGTGCTCAACATAAGAAAACTTACAGAGCCTCACAGTAATACATAAAATATGGATCAGGGAAGATCAATACTACGGAATACACAAGGATTCATTATATTTTCCATCACTATTCGCACAATGACATACAATAGACATAATCCTTGTAAACAAAAGATTTTAACCTATCTTCCATCAAAAATTGACATAATAGGCTTAACTTTTGTATTTGTCAAAACTCCATTCATTCTTTTATCAATACATGAATATCGACTTACGAAATACTTTACTTTTGACAAGGTATGGGACAATCATAGTTCACGGACGCAAACACACATATCCCATAACAAACTGCAATATATAAAACCATAAAGATTAATACTGCAAAAATCGCCTTCCAAAATTTTTTTAGAATTTAAACAAATAAACCTAAAAACATGAAGATGAAAACGTTGTACATAGCTATGTGTAATCACAATAATTGCTATTCCAAACTCTAGTAATCATTCTCAATAATAAGAATAAATTCTCATAAGAAGTTTCCTAGGCATCAAGACAAACTCGTAATGCACATACAAGATGATTTGTCCTTACAGGGTAGAATCAATCTTTTTCGCATGGATTTACACCAATAATAGATACCAAAGGCGTATAAAAAGACTTTCTTAACAAATAAGAACATACAAAGTCAATAACAACCATGCACCATAATTCACAAAGGATGATTGTGAACATTCAAGAATTCCATAGCACTGCGTACTATTTTTCATTCTTGAACTTCCTTCTTTGTGATTCACCAACAACATTCTTGTAAAAGCTACAAATTATCTTAGAATAGTAGTACTCCAAGAATCCAAGTGCCCAAGTCCAAGAGAATTGGAACAAGTGCGACGAATTGGAGCAAAACACTCAAAATAAGAGACGGGGCAAATACAAATCTCCATTTTGAAGATAATTCAAAGAGGAAGAGAATGCAAAAAGAATGAGTTCATTCCGAGTTCGGACGAAGAAGTTACGGCCAAAACAAGTCGACTGAATATCGACGTCTACAGGCAAATATGCATACGGGTTTGCAAACGAATTTTCAAGTCCGCGAACTTAAACCCCTGGATTTTGATTTTAAAAGATGGTAAGCATACCAGGTATGTGTACCATGGAGTCCAAACATCCCGAACTACTATTTTCAACCTAAACACTTAAGAACCTTAAACACATATCAAGTTAGGTAGAAATGAACAATAAACAAAGTACATACATAATTATAATTAATCTAAGCAAAATAAAAAACACAAGTCTTGCTCAAGTTTATAGACATACCTTTTTAGAAGAATCCAATCAAATTCTGCAGCCTTACAGAACATAATCTGTGCGCCCCAATTCTCGTGCTTCGCTCACCGTATACATAGCAGGGCGTTCATTGGTGAGGATGCACTTACAACACAATCAAGTTGTGTTGAGGTGAACAATATCTTGCTCACCAAAAGTGGCTTTTGAATTATCATGAAAGAGATCGCTTTTAGAACCTTTCACATCCAAATCCATCTTTCCAAAAAACTTGTCGAGTTCCAACATCATGGATACTGCCTTCTCCATAGTCATGGAATTTTCCGGGAGATCATTCCTTTTCACACTCAAAATATCATCGACTTTCTTTGGTATCCACTTATGAGTGCGTTTAAGAACAATTGGAACCTTCTTCCCATTACTCTCTTCTAGAATTCTCGGAAGAGAATTGGATTGACTATTCTTTTGCAAGTTAGTCTTTCTCCAATTGGGAGCATCAGATCTTGTCTTCGTCTTTACGAAGTTATCCTTTTGATAACCATTACGATTGTGAAAAGGATTCGTATGACGTTTATAGGAAAATCTAGGTTTATCACAACATTGATTCCTTTTCCTAAAGGTTGGAAAATTAAAACCTGTAACATTAAGGGGATTAGTCTTAACATATGATCTTGGTTTCACAACTTCATGTGATTCCCAAACAAGAACATCATGAAGTTTCTTATTCCTTATATGGAGACGACATCTCATTTCCAGGTAACCTTTATTTCCGCAATAGCTGCAAGCATAAGGAATGTTCTTACCTCGATCCGTGTGTGCTGACTTTGGAGGTTGATAAACTTTGCTCTTTTGAACCTTAACTGCTGATGTGATTTGTAGATAGTGGTAAAAGTGGTTCGATTCTCAGACTTGTGAAGGATATTAATTAGACTTAAATCCTAATATTAAAATAGAAAACTCACTAAAAATTATAGCAAACTCAATCAAAGATGATATCAATACTAAAAGAAACACCGAGGCTAAGATTCCACTATTTCCAAGTTCAAAGTGATTAAACCAATACTTATATTTATGCAATTTTCTTGTTTAATTTTATTATAAAATATTGCAACAAGTAGATTTTCAAAAGTAATAATTGTAAATACCAATTATGAAGCATCAAAAGTCTTAAAACTGAGCATACTCCATCAAAATAGATCACAATCACTCAAATAAAAATCATATTCAATAATATTTCAAGGCAAATAATCATATAATTATTGCAAATAAAAAGATAAAATAGAATATCCCACTTTTTGTTGGAAAAATAGCTTCCTATATCGCCTCAGCAATGGGGTTTAGCTCCTCATATTAATCATGATCTCAAAATATGTGTTTGTTGCTCAAAAGATGATTAAAAGAGTGAAAAGTAATAACACAGACTGTTTGCAACAGTGTATTGGTGTTGAAAAATAGTGGTTACAGAAAAACTGTTGCTTTGTCGCTGATTTAAGACTGCCCTGAAATAAGACTGCCCTGAACAGCTTAATGTTCTTCAGCTGTTAAACAGTAACACTTTTCTGCGACTGTCTACCGGGGGTCAATGTTCTTCAGCTCTTCTTCTTCTTCAACGGCAGCAGCAACAGAAACAGAGTTTGGTAAAGCTCTGATTTCTTCTTCTCTGGCTCTCCTTAGGTTCCCAAACTCTCGACACCTCTTCTATATGACCCAAGACATCTATTTATATCAAAAATACCGATTAAATCTCTCCCAAATCTTCCAAAATCTCTTTCCTTCTCTTCACGGCCAAGTTGCGACAATTTCTTGTTTTAGGATTTCTACGCGTTTCTGAGCTTTCCTTTTTATTCTAAACTCTTCCTTAGATAGATACAAATATTTGGGAAGGTTTACAGCGTTTTAATCTCTCTAAAATTTCCTAAAACAGGTCACACACGTGACTTTCCATATTTTCTTGTTGTGAGAAAAATCCGTCGTTTGAGCCCATTCTAATCGATTTAAACACCCATATCAGATTCCTAGACCCATAAGGAGTCTATCCTATCAAAATCAGAGGTTTAATCGACCTCAAACTCCTCCAAATCACGATCACCAAAACTGTTCTTTAACTGCACTATTTTCCCGCCAATTTTCTGGTTTTTGAATGTTGAAAATGGTTGCCCCTTATCCAGAGTAGGGGTGCGATTAGCAGATGCCTGGAAATGGGATGTTCCTTAGTAATTAGGTTACCCCTTATCCAAAGTGAGAGTCCGAATAGCAAATGTCCTCCGGGTGCTTTCCGACAACTTTTTGAGCCAATTTTTTCCAAAATTTTTTATTAGCCAAAAATACCTACAAATAAATAAAACACCACAATAAGTACAAAAATGAGCCCTAACAATATATAGAATCGAGACAAATTGGACACAAAAATGTGTCTATCAAATACCCCCAAACCTATTATTTGCTAGTCCTCGAGAAAAAATAAAATAGAAATAAAATCCTAACTCACTGTCGCAGGCATCGTCGATTGCATTTAGCGTATGCAATAAGCCTTTAAACCTCTAGGTGTCCCTAGTGGCGGAGTGTTGTCTCCGGAGGGCTTACCAGAGGTATACCCACAAAACCTTTTTACTCCAGACCCTAGCTATCTACACAGAACCTTGGAAGGCACTAAAGAATCTCTTTGGTTGGCATACTTATTGACTACATGAGGAAGTTCCCTGATGCGAAATTCCAATTGTTGTACACGAGTTTGTACTCAAGCATATAAAATTCATATGAAGTGACAGAGCCCTACTCAGATAGTCGCACTATGGACATCAATATCCGGAGTCAAAACTAATCACATGGATAGATCAAGAAGATGGATATAGAAAAACATAGATGGTTTTGATGTTTACTAGGTGAACGGTGTTTCTCATATCTGTCTGAAGACCTCCGCCAAAATGAACCTATCCTAATGGACTGAGATACTAGTCTGACTAATATCAACACACTGGCATATACAAGGGAACCAGTGATTGATAATCCTAACTCTAAGTCAACACCACTGGCATATACAAGGGTTCCAGTGGTCAACTTTATTGAATTTATTCCAGTTGGTCAGATGATCTGGTCTTTTTTTTTTCTACATTTTTTTTGGGGTATCTCAATTACTCTAATTCACCCTAGCATTGGTAACAACTTGAATCGTGAGCCCCACCTAATCACTTAGAGAAACATAGTTTAAAAACAAAACAAAATAAAAACAGAAGTGAAAAGGACTCAACGAGATATGGTGAAACTATCATGTTATTTCTAACACCTGAGCTCTGTGCTTTTATGAATAGACTCTTCCATCCACTTAGATTGGTTAGTGCCATCCTTAATAAAGATAAATTTCTAGGCTCTGGAGTTTAATTATTGCAACGAAAAGGTAACAAAAAGTTCTACCCCACCCCAAAACTTAAATCTAACATTGTCCTCAATGTTTCTAATCAAAAAACAGTACCAAAAATATAAGTAACATTAGGAAATAATAAAGAAAGAAGTCGGAAAGATAGTACCTGGGTGAAGTGTAACCAAAAACCTACAAAAATATTATACAACATACAAAATCACCTCGATGGTCAATCAAGGTAAACAGGGTCCTCCAGAGGGACCTCATCAACATCACCTGTAGGAAAAGGCTCTAAAAAGGGCTTTAATCGCTGACCGTTAACCTTCGAAGAACTACTACCATCTGATGTCTCAATCTCAACAGCGCCATGAGGAAAAACAGTACGGACCACAAAAGGACCGGTCCACCGAGAGCGCAACTTCCCGGGGAACTGATGCAAACGAGTGTCATACAAAAGAACTTTTTGACCTGGAGAAAATGACTTTCGTAAAATATTCCTATCATGCACAGGTTTCATTTTGTTCTTATACTCCTTAGCACTATCGTATGCATCGCTACGAATCTCGTCCAACTCATTGAGCTGGAGCTTTCTTTGAGCTCCTGCCTTGTCAAGTGAAAAGTTTGAGTTATTAATAGCCCAATAGGCTCGATGCTATAACTCAACAGGCAGGTGACTTGCCTTGCCAAACACTAAACGATAAGGTGACATTCCAATGGGTGTCTTAAACGCAGTACGGTAAGCCCATAAGGCATCAGTAATCCTCGACGACCAGTCTCTCCTATTTGGATTAATTGTTTTCTTTAGAATACGTTTAATTTCCCTATTGGAAACCTCTACCTGACCACTAGTCTGAGGGTGATATGGGGTTGCTACTTTATGGGTAATACCGTATTGTTTCATTAAAAGAGAAAATGGTCTATTACAAAGTGTGAACCTCCATCACTAATTATAGCTCGCGGCGTACCAAAACGTGTAAGTATATTCTCTTTCAAAAACTGGACTACGACCCTGTGGTCATTCTTTCTACACGGAACCGCCTCAACCCACTTAGACACATAGTCTACAGCGACAAGTATGTAAAGATAACCAAACGAAATATGAAATGGACCCATAAAATCAATGCCCCACACATCAAAGACCTCAATCACTAAAATAGGGTTCAAAGGCATCATATTTCTACGGGAAATGGTTCCTAACTTCTGGCAACGCTCACAAGAAACACAATGACTATGGGAATCTTTAAACAACGAAGGCCAGTAAAATCCACACTGCAAAATCTTAGCAGCAGTCTTCTTAGCACTAAAATGACCCCCACATGCATGTTCATGAGAAAAGGAGATAATACTAGACTGGTCACTCTCAGATACACATCTCCTAATAATCTGGTCCGGACAATACTTAAATAGATAAGGATCGTCCCAAAAGAAATGCTTAACCTCGGCTAAAAACCTAGAACGATCTTGCTTACCCCAATGTTGAGGGGTTCGACCAGTAACAAGATAATTCACTATATTTGCATACCAAGGTGATTGGGAAACAGAGAACAATTGTTCATCAGGAAAGCTATCCCTTATAGGAAGGGAATCACTAGGGGAACTAACAACTAGCCTAGACAAGTGATCTGCTACTACATTTTCTGCACCCTTTTTGTCTCTAATGTCTAGGGAAATTTTTTTTAACAATAGGATCCATCTAATCAATCTAGGTTTGGTATCCTTCTTAGATAAAAGGTATTTCAAAGCAGCATGATCTGTATAGATTATGATCTTAGAACCTAATAGGTAAGACCTAAACTTATCCAAGTCAAACACGATGGCTAAAAGTTCCTTCTCGGTAGTTGTGTAGTTTATTTGGGCATCATTCAGAGTTTTGCTAGCATAATAAATCATATGAAGTAATTTGTTTTCTCGTTGTCCTAAAATGACGCCTATAGCATAATCTGAAGAATCACACATAATCTCAAAGGGTAGGTTCCAGTTAGGTGCATGGACTATCGGGGAAGTAGTGAGTAAAGTTTCAAGCTTCTCAAAAGCCTCTAAACAAGCATCATCAAAGACAAACTTAACATCTTTTGCAAACAAATTTCAAAAAGGGATAGAAATCAAGCTAAAATCCTTAATGAATCGACGGTAAAAACCTGCATGCCCTCGGAATGACCTAATATCTTTTACGGTTTTGGGGACCTGTAAAGTCTTAATAAGGTCAACTTTGGCTTTGTCTACCTCTATACCCTTTGAAGAGACGATGTGCCCTAATACAATTCCTGATTTAACCATGAAATGGCATTTTTCCCAATTAAGCACTAATTTTTTTTCCTTACACCTAGTCAACACTAATGTCAAATGATGCAAGCACTCATCGAAAGATGAACCAAACACTGAAAAATCATCCATAAAGACCTCTAAGAACCGTTCTACCATATCAGAAAATATGTTCATCATACAACGCTGAAAAGTTGCAGGGGCATTACATAGCCCGAAAGGCATGCGTCTATACGCAAAGGTACCAAAGGGACAGGTAAAAGTGGTTTTCTCTTGGTCTTCTGGGGCAATAACGATCTGATTATAACCGGAGTAGCCATCTAAGAAGCAATAGTGACTAATCGCTCTAGCATTTGGTCGATAAAATGAAGGGGAAAGTGATCTTTCCTTGTGACCTTGTTCAATTTCCTATAGTCAATACACACACGCCATCCCGTGGTCACTCGGGTTGGGGTTAATTCATTATTATCATTCTGAACTACAGTGATACCTGATTTCTTGCGGACAACCTGAACAGGGCTGACCCACTTACTGTCTGAAATTGGGTAAATAATACCCGCATCTAACAACTTAAGCACCTCTTTTCGAACTACCTCTTTCATGTTAGGGTTCAGTAGACGTTGCATCTCCCTAGAAGGTTTGGAGTCTTCCTCTAAATGAATCTGATGCATACACACAGTAGGACTTATACCCTTAATGTCTGCTATAGTCCACCCTAAAGCTTCCTTATTGTATTGAAGTACATTTACTAGCCTACTTTCCTGATCGCTATCCAAATTGGAAGCTACAATCACAGGTAAAGTCTCAGATGGCCCTAAAAACACATACTTTAGAGTATCGGGTAGTGGTTTAAGGTCCAACTTTGGGGGCTCTTCTAAAGAAGGAATTAGGGTAGTCTCAGAAACTGGTAACGGTTCAAAGCTAGCTTTCCATCTATCAGTGTCTAACACAGGGGTAGAATCTAATAGAGCGTTCACCTGTTCAATAGTTATCGTCGTCAAAATCTAAACCAAAATGGGATAGACAACTTTCTAATGGGTCTTCAGACAAGATGTTTGGTAATGACTCCTGAACTAAGGCTTCTATCATGTTCACCTCCTCAACACATGTGTCATCTAGCTCATGAGGTTGCTTACTGACATTAAAAATGTTCATCTCCATAGTCATATTACCAAAAGATAAACTCATCACACCATTTCGACAGTTAATGATCGCATTAGACGTAGCTAAAAATGGGCGACCTAAAATCACAGGTATCTGGTTCTCTGGGTCAGGGACAGGTTGGGTATCTAGGACCACGAAATCCACTGGATAAATAAACTTGTCGACCTCAATAAGAACATCCTCGATAACACCTCGAGGGATTTTAACAGACCTATCAGCTAACTGCAGTGTCATCTGAGTAGGTTTCATTTCACCAAGTCCTAGCTGTAAGTATACATGGAATGGCAGTAAGTTCACACTGGCTCCTAAGTCAAGTAAAGCTTTTTCTACCCGGAAGTTACCTATTGTGCAAGCAATGGTAGGAGAACCTGGGTCTTTGTACTTTGGAGTTGTGGTGTTCTGAATGATTGAACTTACGTGACTAGCTAAAAAGGCTTTCTTATGGACGCTAAGTTTTCGCTTTCGCGTACACATATCCTTAAGGAACTTGGCATAAAGGAATTTGCCTAATTGCATCTAATAAGGAAGGTTTATGGTAACTTGCTTAAAAACCTCCACTATGTCATTAAAGTTCGATTCCTTCTTTGTTGGTACTAATAGCTGAGGAAATGGGGCTCTAGGCCTAAAATCAGACCTTTCAGGAACCGAATTCACATCATAGAAACTTTATCAGTCTCTTCAGCTACTGGTCCTGAGAGGTGAGATCCTGAGGGGTGAACTACAGTATGTTCACTATCGGGCATGGTTACCTTATTGTCTACAACTCTACCACTTCTAAGGGTTCTAACACATTCAATTGATTCGATGGTTTTGCACCTAATTCATGAACTCCTCTAGGGTTGGGTTGTGTTTGACTAGGAAACTTACCTTTTTCTCTCAAAGAATCACTTATCAGACCAACCTGGGTTTTTAACTCGGAAATAGCCTGACTATTTTCTTGTCCTATCCTGTTACTAGCTTGTAGACTTGTTCTACGGATAACTGGAATTTTGCAGTTTGCTGAGTTAACAAGGCGAGAGATTCCTCTAAACTTAGGATTTTCTTATCTGACTGATTCTGAAACTGAGCTAGTCCTGAAGGATTCTTAGTATAGCCAAAACCTGGGGGAGCATTAGAATTACTAAACTGACCTTGACTTTGGCCCTTAGACCACGAAAGGTTCGGATGGTTTCTCCAACCAGGATTATAGGTTTCTGAATATGGGTCAATCTTTTGACGGTTATCAAATCTAGTGTTATTATAAAGAGCATTGGCCTGCTCTTCAATATTCTGGCCTTCCCAAAAAGGCTCCACTCTACCACTAGTCTGGCCCACTTCTAAGGCTTCTAACCTTTTTGCTATAGCAGCAATTTTGGCATCTGATTCATAGCCTCCTTCTACCCTATTAACGTTTCCTCTACTTAAAAGAATTTTTTCTGGGGTGCCCTACTATTTTCCCATTGCTGGGTTTTTTCGGCGATTTCATTAAAAAATTCCATCGCCGCATCAACAGTTTGGTTTTCAAATCCACCAGTGCATAGAGACTCAACCATGGTCGTTGTGGAATAATCTAAACCCTCATAAAGGATCTGAACTAGCCTAACCTTTTCTAAACCATGATGAGGACACTGGGATAATAAATCATTGAACCTTTCCAAATACCTATATAAAGATTCTCCCTCTTGTTGTGAAAATGTGCATATTTGCGTCCTAATAGACGATGTTTTGTGCCTAGGGAAAAACTTATTGAAAAAGGCAGATGTAAGTTGTTCATATGTCTCAATTGACTCGGAGTCCAAACTATACAGCCACGACTTGGCCTTATCTTTCAGGGAAAATGGGAATAACCTAAGTTTCAAAGCATCATCATCTAAGCCTCTAATTCTTAGGGTACTACAAATTTCCTCAAAATCCCTAACATGGTAATAAGGGTTTTCATTTTCTTTCCCTAAAAATATTGGGAGCATCTGTAAGGTCCCAGGTTTCAGTTCATAGGGTGCCTCCGTTTCAGTTAACTTAATACACGAAGGATGGTAGTCCTAGTTGGATTCAACAAAGCTTTCAAAGTTGTCATTTCTGGAGCTATCGGAGCAACATGGATTCTCTCCTCAGTCAAAGAACGTTCAAAAACAGACTCTTCAAAAGCCGGACTTTCTAGATTAAGGTAATCGAGACGCTTCGAACTACTAGGTTTCTCTTTAACAAATCTACCTAGTGCGTCTCTTTTACGTTCAGACATACAATAGAATTTTCTAAATTGGAAGGGTAAGCAAACACAGATCAAGGCCGACTCAACCAAATCAAACCTATTGATTTCTAGCAAACAAAAAGCATGGTGGCTCCACTTAGATTGTTTCTAGACCAGCTTCTAATCCTTCGAACGGGAATTCGTTACAATTTAAGCAAACCCCTCTGGAATCAATCCGAGTTAACGTAAGTTGAATAGAGGCGAGGGAAGCTCGGTGGAGCTTTGATACCTAAGGCCTCACCGGTATTACAAGGCGGTGCAGTCACGCATTCAACTTACAGAAACCGTCACGAACTTCGAAGTATGCTTAAAAGAGATTCCTCTAAACTTAGGATTTTCTTATCTGACTGATTCTGAAACTGAGCTAGTCCTGAAGGATTCTTAGTATAACCGAAACCTGGGGGAGCATTAGAATTACTAAACTTACCTTGACTTTGGCCCTTAGACCATGAAAGGTTCGGATGGTTTCTCCAACCAGGATTATAGGTTTCTGAATACGGGTCAATCTTTTGACGGTTATCAAATCTAGTGTTATTATAAAGAGCATTGGCCTGCTCTTCAATATTCTGGCCTTCCCAAAAAGGCTCCACTCTACCACTAGTCTGGCCCACTTCTAAGACTTCTAACCTTTTTGCTATAGCAGCAATTTTTGCATCTGATTCATAGCCTCCTTCTACCATATTAACGTTTCCTCTACTTAAAAGAATTTTTTTCTGGGGTGCCCTACTATTTTCCCATTGCTGGGTTTTTTCGGCGATTTCATTAAAAAATTCCGTCGCCGCATCAACAGTTTGGTTTTCATATCCACCAGTGCATAGAGACTCAACCATGGTCGTTGTGAAATAATCTAAACCCTCATAAAGGATCTGAACTAGCCTAACCTTTTCTAAACCATGATGAGGACACTGGGATAATAAATCATTGAACCTTTCCAAATACCTATATAAAGATTCTCCCTCTTGTTGTGCAAATGTGCATATTTGCGTCCTAATAGACGATGTTTTGTGCCTTGGGAAAAACTTATTGAAAAAGGCAGATGTAAGTTGTTCATATGTCTCAATCGACTCGGAGTCCAAACTATACAGCCACGACTTGGCCTTATCTTTCAGGGAAAATGGGAATAACCTAAGTTTCAAAGCATCATCATCTAAGCCTCTAATTCTTAGGGTACTACAAATTTCCTCAAAATCCCTAACATGGTAATAAGGGTTTTCATTTTCTTTCCCTAAAAATATTGGGAGCATCTGTAAGGTCCCAGGTTTCAGTTCATAGGGTGCCTCCGTTTCAGTTAACTTAATACACGAAGGATGGTAGTCCTAGTTGGATTCAACAAAGCTTTCAAAGTTGTCATTTCTGGAGCTATCGGAGCAACATGGATTCTCTCCTCAGTCAAAGAACGTTCAAAAACAGACTCTTCAAAAGCCGGACTTTCTAGATTAAGGTAATCGAGACGCTTCGAACTACTAGGTTTCTCTTTAACAAATCTACCTAGTGCGTCTCTTTTACGTTCAGACATACAATAGAATTTTCTAAATTGGAAGGGTAAGCAAACACAGATCAAGGCCGACTCAACCAAATCAAACCTATTGATTTCTAGCAAACAAAAAGCATGGTGGCTCCACTTAGATTGTTTCTAGACCAGCTTCTAATCCTTCGAACGGGAATTCGTTACAATTTAAGCAAACCCCTCTGGAATCAATCCGAGTTAACGTAAGTTGAATAGAGGCGAGGGAAGCTCGGTGGAGCTTTGATACCTAAGGCCTCACCGGTATTACAAGGCGGTGCAGTCACGCATTCAACTTACAGAAACCGTCACGAACTTCGAAGTATGCTTAAAAGAGTAACCAATATTTTTCGAATGACTTTCCTGTTAAGCTCGTTACCCTATCGGTCTCATTCTAGTCAAAATTTTAGGCTTATGTTCGCGTAGGTTACGTGTTCCTAAAGCGGGCAAGAAGAGAACGGTGATGAAATCCGAACCCTTATCTTGTATGGCCAGGCCTTGCCCTTTACTAGAAAAATAAATGTCCGTATTCAGTCCTCAACATATATGCATACGAAGGAGTCCAGTAACTCGCTGACAGGGGATTCGCGAGTGTTTATAATCTTACCTCCCGTTCCAGACGGGGGATGAATCGGTTGTACTCGACTCGGGCCACTGACTTCGATGTCTAGTGTACGAACCCAAGGTGCAGAGACAATATCGTAATTGTCCTCCTTCTCTGCAAACAGTTTATATTTAAAGTACCCTTCCGTAGGGTAATAAAAAATAATAATGTCCCAAAGTCCAAAAGTCCAAAAAGAAATAAATAAAAATTACAAAAATAATAAACCCTAATACAGTTTTTTTTTTTTAAATAAAATAAACAAACCCTAAACTAAAATTGTCTAAAAAATAAAATAAAATAAAATTGTCTTCTTTTCTGTTCTTTTTGCTTTAATCTTTAGCTCCAAGTCTTTATGAAATCACCAAACTCCTTGGCTCAATTTTCTTTATGATCCAGAACCTGTAGACACAAGATAAATACCCAAAAACATAAAAAAAGACAAAAATAATAAAAACAAAAAAAAATAATAAATAAATAAATCTAAAACCCTAAAAACAAGTTCGCGTCGGCGGCGCCAAAAATTGATGTGATTTGTAGATAGTGGTAAAAGTGGTTCGATTCTCAGACTTGTGAAAGATATTAATTAGACTTAAATCCTAATATTAAAATAGAAAACTCATTAAAAATTATAGCAAACTCAATCAAAGATGATATCAATACTAAAAGAAACAGTGAGGCTAAGATTCCACTATTTTCCAAGTTCAAAGTGATTAAACCAATACTTGTATTTATGCAATTTTCTTGTTTATTTTGATTCTAAAATATTGCAACAGGTAGATTTTCAAAAGTAATAATTGTAAATACCAAGTATGAAGCATCAAAAGTCTTAAAACTGAGCATACTCCATCAAAATAGATCACAATCACTCAAATAAAAATCATATTCAATAATATTTCAAGGAAAATAATCATATAATTATTGCAAATAAAAAGATAAAATAGAATATACCACTTTTTGTTGGAAAAATAGCTTCCTATATCGCCTCAGCAATGGGGTTTAGCTCCTCATATTAATCATGATCTCAAAATATGTGTTTGTTGCTCAAAAGATGATTAAAAGAGTGAAAAGTAACAACACAGACTATTTGCAACAGTGTATTGGTGTTGCAAAACAGCTGTTACAGAAAAACTGTTGCTTTGTCGCTGATTAAGACTTCCCTGAACAACTTAATGTTCTTCAGCTGTTAAACAGTGACATTTTTCTGCGACTGTCTATCGAGGGTCAATGTTCTTCAGCTGTTCTTCTTCTTCAACAATAGCAGCAGCAGAAACAGAGTTTGGTAAAGCTCTGATTTCTTATTCTCTGGCTCTCCTTAGGTTCCCAAACTCTCGACACCTCTTCTATATGACCTAAGACATCTATTTATATCAAAAATACCGATTAAATCTCTCCCAAATCTTCCAAAATCTCTTTCCTTCTCTTCACGGCCAAGTTGCGACAATTTCTTGTTTTAGGATTTCTACGCGTTTCTGAGCTTTCCTTTTTATTCTAAACTCTTCCTTAGATAGATACAAATCTTTGGGAAGGTTTACAGCGTTTTAATCTCTCTAAAATTCCCTAAAACAGGTCACACACGTGACTTTCCATATTTTCTTGTTGTGAGAAAAATCCGTCGTTTGAGCCCATTTTAATCGATCTAAACACCCATATCATATTCCTAGACCCATAAGGAGTCTATCCTATGAAAATCAGAGGTTTAATCGACCTCAAACTCATCCAAATCACGATCACCAAAACTGTTCTTTAACTGCACTATTTTCCCGCCAATTTTCTGGTTTTTGAATGTTGAAAATGGTTGCCCCTTATCCAGAGTAGGGGTGCGATTAGCAGATGCCTGGAAATGGGATGCCCCTTAGTAATTAGGTTACCCCTTATCCAAAGTGAGAGTCCGAATAGCAAATGTCCTCCGGGTGCTTTCCGACAACTTTTCGAGCTAATTTTTTCCAAAAATGTTTATTAGCCAAAAATACCTACAAATAAATAAACACCATAATAAGTATAAAAATGAGCCCTAACAATATATAGAATCGAGACAAATCGGACACAAAAATGTGTCTATCAACTGCCGGTGAAGGTATTTCACTTTTGCCATCAGTGGAAACCTTTTGTTGAGAAGAGTCACTAGCCTTGACAAATTTTACCTCTTTTCTAATACTTGTAGCATATATTCCCTTATAGACCAATCCTCGTGTATCACGATGATTTTTACTTGCTCCTAGAATAGTGGTTAATTTTCTAGAACTAGTATTGAACTTTTTCAAGTCATCTTCCAACATCTTGATTTTATCAAGAGCAGCAGTTAAATCAGCCTCAAGGCGTTTTTCTCGAGTGAGATAACCGCTTTCTCTGTCGCCAAAACTTGTTTGCTGGGAGTTAATCCTTGCTTCAGATTCGACAAGTTTCTCTTCCAACAAAAATTACTTTTGATAAAGATTATCACATTCAAGTGACTTCATACGCAGGTTTTCCTCAGAATCCTTGAGGATCGATTCGTTAGAACGATTTGAAACATAAACACCTGCGCAACATCTTCTCAATTTCTTGTTTTCACGACAGAGAGGAGTCAGAAGAGGAGTGACAGGAGAAGTTGTCATATTCTTTTTTCTAACGAATTCAAAACCTTCACATACTCAGAGACTTCCTCATCAACATCTCTATCAATATATGAATCACCTTCATCAGAAAGTTCATCCAACTGTTCTTATAAGCGTGTTTTCCAGACTTCAACAGGTTTTACATTAAGAGAATGTTTAGATACTGACCTAGATGTGAAAGTCCTCTCCGGTGAATCCAATCTTTGAAAATCATCTGGTGGTTTATGAACATGTACGTTATTAGAGATAGACTCGTCCATACAAACACAGACTTCTAAGGTCTTTAACATGTTTGCCTGCTCTGATACCAATTGAAAAAGCGGGGGTCTAACAATCACACCCAATACTTCGCTTAGCAATCTGTATGGACAAACTCCAATATACTTTCTAGATAATCAACTAGACAGTCAGACTCAATCTAGATAAAAAGTATATCAAAGAGTTTATATCTCAATCTCTCCATTTGATATATACTCAAGCAAATAGAAATCTGCGAGTCTTTATCAAATACTAGAGAGATAACTTGGATGGTACCAAAGACCAATATCCAAGTGTCAATCAATTTAAATCAACAACCAAAAGGTCGGATATTCTAATTGATTGAACAACGCACAACCTGTGATATTTCAATTATATAACAAAATATAATGCGGAAAAGAAATAACACAGACACCGGAATTTTGTTAACGAGGAAACCGCAAATGCAGAAAAACCCCGGGACCTAGTCCAGATTGAACACACACTGTATTAAGCTGCTACAGACACTATCCTACTCCAAACTAACTTCGGTCTGGAATGTAGTTGAACCCCAACCAATCTCACACTGATCCAAGGTACAGTTATGCTCCTACGTCTCTGATCCCAGCAGGATACTACGTACTTGATTCCCTTAGCTGATCTCACCCACAACTAAGAGTTGTTACGACCCAAAGTCGAAGACTTTAATAGACTGTATCACACAGAAAAGTCTATGATAATAGATAAATCCGTCTCCCACGAATATACCTACGAGTTTTGTACCGTCTTTTGATAAATCAAGGTGAACATGTACTAATTGATAAACCGGTCTTATATTCCCGAAGAACAGCCTAAGTATTATCAATCACCTCACAATAGTCTTAATCGACGCTGCGAAAAAAGATATTGTAGAATCACAAACAATGAGACGAAGATGCTTGTGATTACTTTTTATCTTGCCTATCAGAGATAAAAATGTCAAGTCAATTATTACAATTGTACTCGTACGATAGAAACAACAAGATTATATCACACAGCTACAAGAAAAGTAGTATCGGTCTGGCTTTACAATCCCAATGAAGTCTTTAAGTCGTTAACCCGGTTTAGAAGAAGAAACCAAAGGTTAAAGGAGAATCGACTCTAGATTAGCACAACTAGTATCACACAGAATGTGTGGGTATTAGTATCAACTGGGATTAGGTTTCCTAGTTGTGTATATAGTCTTTCAAATCAGGGTTTGCAATCAATGTTAGCTTAGTAACAAAGCATTCAATATTCACCGTTAGATGAAAACCTGATTAGACTCAAGCTAATATTTATCAACCTTTAGATCGAAAACATAGCTTGTTATACACACATGAAATGCACGTTCCTGGGCTTGTGTAGCCGTACCCAAACTTGTACATTAGTTGGTTCAACAATAGTTAACCAAATGGTTAGCCGTATGATCACTTTCATATCAACCATATTATTCTTCACCATAACTAGTTCAAATGACTCAAATGAACTAGTTAGAGAGTTGTTCAATTGTAAGGAAATCTCATGTACTACACAAGACACAATTGAAGCAAAAACGATTTGATTCACATGAATCGGTTCATGAACTTTATAGCCACGGTTTGCAATTGCATTCCTTAGTTTATAAAGATATGTTCACTAAACATCGTTTTTAGACATAACATACTCAAGTTCGCGGACTTAAGTTCCCGGATGGAGTTCACAAACTCCAGCAGAAATTCTCGGGTTTGAGAACTTCGCCAGTTCGCGGACTGGGTTCGCGTACTGAGTTCGCGGACTTAGCTCACGCACTACTCCGGTTCACTTGATCAACAAAGTTCGCAAACTTCGGTTCAAGCAATAAGGACTTATACATATATGTGTTTCGACAACAATGTGTATATCCTCCAAATGATTATATAGTCTAAACTCTTATTTCAATGATTGAAACATTCTCAGAGGACGTTATATAGTTGTTATTCACAAACCATTTTTCGTCAGAGAAATTTTCAAAGTGATTGAAACATAACATGACTTTCTTCACTTGGTAAAGATGAACTCCAACACATATTTCGAGAAATAGATAGGCGAGGTAAACTCGGCTTGAAATACCAAAAGTGTATAATCTAAGTCTATATAGCAAAACGACTTTTGTCTCAAGATAGGAGATAAAGAGACTTTTGAGTGATAGATAAGTTCAAGTCTCCACATACCTTTTAGTCGATGAAGATCCACCAGTTCCTTGAGTAGTCCTTCGTCTTGTATGATGATTTCCATGGAGTTCTTGAGCTCAACTACACTTTCTATCCTAGTCCGAGACCTTAGATATAGTAGACTAGAAATCAATACTTATAGTTTTGATCACTAACATTGACAATCATGCTTGAGATATCAACACATGCGAGTTCGACCGAGCAATGATCTAACATACTTCACTTGAATGAGTATTTCTTTATATTGATCAATGATGTTGTCAAAATTCCATATTATTTTTACTGTATACGTTGTTTAGTTTTCGGTTTGCTTCCAACCTTTATGGTTTTAGCTACCATTGGTGCCGAGTTTAAACTCCAAATGTCTAGATATTTTGATTTGGTCGCGTAACACACCTGAGTATGGAAGAAGCAAGATGTGAAGCAAAGCTTTACCGGATTGTCACCTGCAACATAGGGATGGGCTATCTACAAGTTTAAAGTCACAGGAGGGCTGTGTACAAGATGTGTACATGTTTGTACACCAATGTAAATTAAAAAATTAAAAAATGAGAATTATATAACATTATGGGCACTCTTTTTGTAGCTCTCGGAAAGAGCTTTTCGAATATATAAAGTTTGTGAATTTTGGACAACCAGTTCGAAAGATAATATTTTTTTTATATATATTATTTAAAATTACTGACATCATTATGAGTCACTTTGGATTAAAACGAAAATATAAATATTTGGATTAAATTATAAATCATGAAGGTTGTATGTGTATTTTCCATATTTTAAATAGCTTTTGAATCAAATTGTACCTAATTAACTCGGAATGGACTAATCAGTATTTTTTGATGCGTTTTTTGACTAAACCGTTTTTTTCCCTTAACTTTATTAATCCGAACTAGTATCAGTGTCTCCCTTATTTATTATCAATAGTAACCGACTCTCAACCACAGTTGGAGGTATATCACACCATGTATGTTAGTAAGCATGTTGGCTGCCTTATTAATTTTCCTATTATCAAAACAGCAAACTCAATTGCTTATAGATGATAACATGTCAAAAGCATCAAGAAAAATGCTCTCATCTTCCCAGCAAATAGTATAAGCGGAATTGTTGATTTCGTGATATTCTTCAAGTCAGTTTCAATGATGACATATGTAATCTGCAACTCACAACTCCACTTGACTACCTCCGGGAGAAAACCACTTTGAAATTACATAATTTTTTCTCATTTTTGGCGAACCATTTGAAACTGGCCAGTGTTAAGAGTGAGGGATTTTTTCTTACTTTCTTAGCCTAACTACTGGAATTGTAGATAGCGAGAAAAAAAAAACTTGATCGGTTATGGATAGGGCTGCACATACTCCGGTGCGGACCGGTTCTCTTATGGAACCGGTGTCTGTACTTGGTGTTGACCGGTACCTCTTTTTGAGTACCGGTACCTGTACTTGTACCTGGAGTTGTACCTGTACCGCCGGTACCGGTCCGGTACAAGACCGGTACCGGTTTTTTTACCCGGAAAACGTTACAAATTAATACTAAGTTATACAACATTTCCATATGATCAATGTATCCAAAATAAGTTCAGGTTGCATACATACTTAAGTTCAACATTTCCATAACTTCAAAACAACAATCCAAAATAATTTCAGTTTGCTAAAAAGTAAAAAACAACATTTCCACAACTATAAGTCTGTCTACGACAAGTCGATAACGATAAGAAATGAAATGTGAATCATGTGATCATTGCAAACGAAAATGGATGGTTGCAAAGCCTGCACTTGCAATTTGCAATCCTAGCCTGCATTCATTTCCATAAATTACATAGTAGTAATGAGAATTTGGTATAGAAATGAATCCAAATTATGTTTCAACAAGGACAACAAGAAAGATAAAGAAAGTTACCAACCTTCCATTTCTTAGCAAGGAGCCAAGAAATAAACTTCAAGCTTTTAGGAAATTCTCAATTATGACTGCAACATGCAAAAAAAAATAAACAAGAAGAAATAATTAAAATTCAGTCAATACAATAAAAGTAATTACTATTAAAGAAAACAAAAAAGAAGAAAAACCTAAATAAGTACCTGCCGCATCTTCACCATCATCATCAGGTACATAATCACATAGTAGATCAAGAGCCATGGGTTTTTGTAAATAACTTTGTGTACAGAGCAATGCCTCAACTGTCTTTGTAGACATAGAAGCTCTCCATGGAGTAAGCACGCGCTTTCCGGTGCTAAAAGCTGATTCAGAGGATACTGAAGACACAGGCAAGGCTAATATATCTCTTGCAATGTAGGACAGTACCTTATACCTGTTTGCATTAGCCTGCCACCAAGCCAATATGTCAAAGTCATCATCTTGATCTACTTCACGCATTTTTCCATCCATCATCACATCTGTCAAGTACCTATCTAACTCCGTTGTTCTTGCTTCTTCAACACAACTTGGGTTGTCCCAATGCTGTCTCTTCCTTGATTGAATTCTTGATTTCAACCCTTGAGATGGCGTGCTAACTGAACTGGCAACTACCGAAGCAACACTAGATGACCCTTCCTCATGAGTTGAATACACTGAACTATAATCATCAAAGAGTTCCTGAAATTCTAATTTCACCTTTCTCATGATTCTTTGAACCTCCCACAAATTGTTCTCAAACAAACAGTTAAGAGTAAATTCTAGCCCCTTTAGTTTCTCTCTTGGATCCAACAATTGAGCAAAAAACATAACAGGATTCATTTTCTCGTACACACCCCAATACTTATTGTACTTGGCAAACATAAGACGAGACATACGTGAAATAAATGGATCTGATGCTACATTTTCTCTAAATTCAATTAATTGTTCATGGATGAATACCAACTCCCATAAGAAAGAATGAGTAGTGACTTGTGTAGAAGCAGAAAAATTTACAGTTGCATCGAAGAATACCTTTAAACACTTCACAAGACCTCTAGCATAAGCCCAATCTTCTGCATAAGGAGCATGAGTCTTTACTTTCTTTTTCTTCTTCTTATTTACCTCTTCTTCCATATCCTCAACCTCTTCATCTTCTTCCATATCCTCAACCACTTCTTCCAAGATATCATCACTAGCTATAGCTTCCTCAATATCAGCATCACTTGGTAAAACAGATTCCTTGTCTTGCTCAAAAATAAACCTCTCTTGAAAGTCCTTATCAATCTGTGCTAACATTGCAAAAACTTTTTCATATCTTTGAGCAGCTTCTAACATCAAGTAAGTGCTATTCCATCGAGTGTATACATCTAAATTCAGTGCTTTCTTATAATCTACCTTTGCTAGGGAAGCACATTGTTTAAACTTTTCATACCTAGAAGGAGAACCAAGAACATATTTTACAACTGACCTTATCCTTTTAACAGATTCATTAAAGAGTCGTACTGCATCTTTTATGACAAGAGCAAGAACATGGGCTGAACACCTCACCTGATAACAATAAACAAATAATCAAGAAAAATTAGTCATAACTCATAAGATGCATGTGACAAATTCCAAAATAAATTAATGATGTGAAATGAGAATGTTACATGTAAATATTTAGCTCTGATTGGTGATCTTGTCCAGCTAGTAACAACTTGCTTCAGATGATCCATAGCTACTGTGTTGGCGCTGACATTGTCTAGAGTGACACCAAACACATCTTTTAGACCCCAATCTTCCAAACAATCCACCAACTTCTCACCGATTGCAATACCTGTGTGACCTTCAACTTGACAAAACATGAGTATTCTCTTCTGCAGTTTCCAGTCCTGATCAATGTAGTGAGCGGTTACACAAATATAATTAAAATTATTTGGTGATGTCCATGTGTCAGTTGTCAAAGATATCCTCTGCTTAGATGTCAAGAAGTAAGTTTTTAGGTTATTCTTCTCTTCTACATACATCTTTAACATATCCCTATAAATTGTCATACGTCCTGGAACCTTGAACCTAGGTTGTGCCTCTTGCATCAATGCCACAAAGCCTGACCCTTCTACTTTTCTAAAAGGAATTTCATCCTTAATTATCCACTCAACAAGACGCCTTCTTAACCTATCATAATTGTAAGTATGAGCAATAAGTTTACCATCCTGACCTGGTTTTGGGGGTGGCATCAACAGAGATGGTTGTCCCTTTTCTTTCTTCCTGTTAGGATTCTTTAGACATCTATTCAAATGCTTTCGCAATCCAGAAGTGCCATTATTGTCATTGTGAGCTTTGTATTTATTGTGGCAATAACGGCATTCAGCCCATTCATCATCTATCCTAGTCATTTCCAACCAAACAGATGATCTCACTCTGCCGTGCTTCTTTTTGCTATCACCAACTTCAACTGCTTCAGCTCTGCCTTTACTTGTTGGAGTTGCAGTTTCAGATTCATTTGTGTGAGATGCAGCTTGAGAGGATGATCCAACTTCTGTTTGTTGAGTTGTACTTGTAGTTGGAGTTGCAGTTTCATTTGTAGTTGGAGTTGCAGTTGATGTGGTCATCTAACAAACATAAAACAGAACCAATTACATTCAGATTATACCAACATTCATTATAGAGTATTAGAAACAAATAATAATCAACCAATGGTATTATAATATGGTCATCTAGCAATGCAGTTAATGATGACTGAGCACTATGATGACTGAAAGAGTTCAAGTAATCTTTCACACTTCTTATTTTAAGGTTCAAGTAATCTATCAATCAGATTTAGGAGCCCTATATCTTGTTAGCTGAGCACTATGATGACTGAAAGAACTCATCATTTCCCCACTCATATCCCTGACTACAACGAAGATGACTGAAAGAGTAAAATTAATGAAATACAAGCTAGTTTACATACTCTGAAGTACTTTAAGTCTTTAATGGGTATTTTGTAACACCTGCTGCCCTGAAACAAATCACGATCCTTAAGCGTTCAGCGGTTCAGCCTGAAATTCATTTATAGTTAAAGAGGAAATTAACAAGTAAGTAAATTTGCACAAGAAACAGTAGTCAGTAAAGGTTCAAGTAAATTTAACAAGGAATAGATAAACTGCATTGTGATCCATATCAATATGCACTGAACTCTTATTGGTGGTTATCGACCATTAACCCCAAATTTGAGTAGCATCAACAGGTGTTTAACCTGCTGGCACGGCGAAAAGACATCTCTATGTTTATGTGGTGAACCAAATGTAATTTTTAGTCACACCTACTCCGTAAATTAGGAATAACCTTATTCGATTCCTTAATTATTGAAAACAAAAGAAAAAAAGGAACAAAAAAATACATGGAGACCTACATATGTATTGTTATAGTTATATATCATTATTCGTTACCGATTAATCAATGTAAAATGCTTCTTCTAATTTTAGGAATCAATTAAAATCAAAAATTTCTTATTTCATCGAAAGAGAGTAGTAATGTATATGTTGTTGAAGATGAATCTGTTAATTTCATCTTAAGAGTTATTTGTTTCGGTGGATAAAAAGAATACAAGATGTGCATACTCTGAAGTACTTTAAGTCTTTAATGGGTATTTTGTAACACCTGCTGCCCTGAAACAAATCACGATCCTTAAGCGTTCAGCGGTTCAGCCTGAAATTCATTTATAGTTAAAGAGGAAATTAACAAGTAAGTAAATTTGCACAAGAAACAGTAGTCAGTAAAGGTTCAAGTAAATTTAACAAGGAATAGATAAACTGCATTGTGATCCATATCAATATGCACTGAACTCTTATTGCTTGTTTCTTTATATAAGAGTTGAGTAAAAATTGAGCTTACCACAAGCCATTGTGCAGTACTTGAGAACCCCAAAAATCTAATTCTTCCTTCTTCTCTGCTTTGGCCTTTGGACTAATCTTCTCAATATCTGAAAAAAAAAAAAATACAAACGAACTTAGAACATAAAACTGAAATTAGAAAAGGAATTCTACTGAGAGACAATCAGACAAACCAAAACAAAATAAAATGAAAAATAAACCCTAAAAAAATCAATACAACCAGATATACAGTAACCCTAAAAAAATCAATACAATCAAAACTCCTCGGATCATAAAACTGAAATTAGAACCATACCCATGATTTTAACTTCATAAAATCAAAAAGTTTGCTAGAGATTATGTCAAAAAAATCAATATTCAATACGAAAATCAATGTACAATCAAACGATTCAAAGTTTCAAAGCCTAAGGAGAAGAATACTGACCTGAATCCTGATAGAGATGGTGATCCACTGATATTACTGATATTCAATCTCGATTCAAACCCTAAGAGAATCGAGAAACTGATGCTGCCGCTGAGTGAGAAGAAGAGACGAAGAAGAAAGAACTGAAGAATGCTTCTTCATTTTCTTTTGTTCTCGACATCCTATATAGATCTCAACGGCTAGGATTAAAAACCTAGATAGATCTCAACGGCTAATAACAGCCGGTACAAATGGTCCGGTTCAAGTACGGTTCTCCCCAAGAACCGGTGTCTGTACCGGTCTAGTCCGGTTCTCAAATTTCAGAACCGGTGTCTGTACCGGTCAAGCCGGTTCCGGTTCGGTACAAGTCCGGTTTTTCCGGTTCTACTCCGGTTCAGGTCGTGTAGACCGGTTCTTGTGCAGCCCTAGTTATGGATATTATAATACAGTACTTTTTACAAAAGAGTTTGTGGGACGAAAGGACTGTTACATAATTTTTTTCTCGTAGGGTTTAATAAGAACAATTTTTTTTCTCGTAGGGTTTAGTAAGAACAATTCTCGGCAAATTACTTTTTTTGGATACCGACGACCCATGTTGGAGACTCGCCATTCCGGAGCCGAGGGTTTTTGCTTCTTTCTTGGCCCAACTAACTAGCCCATGGTTACGATCATGGTCGAGAACCGAGCATGTTTACTTTTTATTGACTTGGCGTCTAAATTTGACTTGGTCTCTAATTCGGCAGAATTAGATATCGGGCCGTTATGGTTTTTATTTTGAGTCAAATCTGACTCGCGATCTGACTCAAACACAACCCCTTATTTGGACCCATTTGAGTTAAAGAATAAAATGCCTTGATTCATGGAACCAAGCCACTGACTTACATATTTTTGAGTCAGATCTGATTCAAAACACAAATATATGGAGTCAGGTCCAGATGAGTCAGGTGATATCAGTCAGATTCAGACGACTCAGATAAATCAGGAAAAAACAAACAAGATGCAAGTTTTCTAGTACACAATTTAATAAAGTACTTCAATTTATTCATCATATCTCTGTTCCGTTATTTATCCTTTACAACTTCGTATCTGTAATAGTATTGCTTACTTGTTGAGCTTCATAACAGAAATATTTTGGAAGTACAGGTAACTATCCGTTTTGGGCAGCATGCATTAGTCCATCGTTGGGTCATAAAATCAGTCGCCACAATTGACAAATTGATAGTCTACGAACATGTGGCCAGCGTTGTAGCCTTGTCCGTTGGTGTCAATCGGCTTGAAAGCGCCGTCAAAGTCCAAATCCAATCCTCCATTGCTGCATTGGTCAACAATCCTCACAGTTATTGGAGCACCTGTAGCCCTATTTGTTACCTGCATCAACATGAATCCATGTTTATCAAACATTATACGGCACATAAAAATTATATGGACAGGCAAGTATACAAGTGGAAACTATCAGAGGTTCATTGAGTAAGAGATATACAACTAAATCAATACTGTATTACTTACCCTCAAGCACTTGCCACATGATTCTTGACCACGAGGTCCAACTGGACCACAAAAGGCAGTCCAAGGATACTTTTGACGCCATGCGAGAGGCTTATTGGCGTCCCAAGTGGAGCAGTAAGCACTAACTCGGTTCAAGTCCCATCCGTTTTGGGCTGGATTGTAGAAATGGTATGTTGAGCGCACATTAGGAGCAAACTGGCCGTTAGCAATGCCAACAACAGCTGCTGCAAGAAAGACTAAGAAAAGGGTTGAGAGTTCTTTGGTTGCCATACTCTTGGTTTAGTTTTGGTTGTGGAGAATACGGAGTTTAGATGTTTGGTATTTATAGAGATTAAGAAAAAGGATATTCCCATTTTTCATTTTATTCCTCGAGAAAGACTTTGAATGAAAGACTTCACGTACTGATTCTTTTTTGCCCCCTTCTTTCAAGTTGTTTTCGGCCTCTTAATAATCGGCCATAGGATGGGTAAGAAGAACAGGAAGCAAAACTAATCTTGGACTCGTGAAATCGTTCTTGCTTTGGCATTGGTTAATTTCCAAGTGACGACTGTGAACCAAGGCCATGTAGCCACTCGATTAGTCATATTCATAAATGTCTGCCACATGAAGGTTTTCGTTCTTAAACTTAGTTGTTACCCCAAGGACCCACGAATACAATTTTCCACATATAGACAGCAAATTTTCCGGACATCATTGTTTTCTAGAATGCCATCTTATATTTCCTTCAGCCGCAGCATTCCGAATCCATGACTACAAGTCTACAAGTATTTATGAGATGATCGAATTTCTTAACCTATGACTTTTCTGATAATACGTGCAGGCTAGACAGATATAGGTGGCAAGAAAGTTGGTCACTAACAGCACGTTTGTTTTTAGATCTATATAAGTAGAGGGTTCTACATAGAGGTTTACCTCTACCTCTATATGAATACCACTACATAATTTCTCTTAAATTTATGTTTGTTTTACCACTATCTAATAACTCTACATTGGGTAATTAATTTTGTACATTTACTCATTTTACCCTTATAAAATTCAACAATTCCATGCAAATTCATTGATTACTGCTTCAGTAATAGACTTCCGCCACTTAACTACAAAATTCTCGACAACAAGATTTCCCAATCTGAAAGTAAAATGCCCATAAAAACCACGAGAATGTATCATAATAGATTTCCCATCCGTTTGAACAATTCATCATAGTAGGTTATATTGTAATGTTGCAAGAAATAATATCTAAGTGAGTAATTTTGTCAAACGATATGTGCATCCAAAATTCATTTGTATATTTTGTCAAACGATATATGTGCATCCAAAATTCATTTGTATTTCCCACTGATTATGTATTTCTAACTATCAATTAATCAACGATTTCCCTATCAAGCTCATAATTTGTCTATTGTTTTCACCTTCCTGTTCTAATTAATCAAAAACAATGATAACTGAAAATCTAATGTTCAGTATATAATCAAAGTTAATAATAGTAGGAATTACCAGTCATATATATTCTTGGTGATTCATATGCTACAACCGTTAGCACCAAGTGTCGGAACGATAAAACGAAACGAAAATGACGAATGGAAACTGAAACAGACACTTGAGGAATCGCCGGAGAAAATGACGAAAGCTAACTGAAACTGCAACCAAACGAAACTGTTTTATATTTGGTCGAGGACAGAATTTGAAATTATCAAATTTGTGTGAGGGCTGATTGGACATTTCACAGTTTAATACTTCCACTTTAAATGATGTTTTATGATTGTTTTTTCAATAAGTGTAGATTCACAGTGATTTTTTCGGAGTGATATCCCCGCAAGGCACAAAAAATGGTGGGGTCCACTGAAAAACAAAAGCTCACCCCCCATTTTTCTGGTGGGGTCTCCGGGGCTGTGAGTGTCGGAATTCTCGGTGGAGAATTCACGGTGTGCGTAGCATCAGTGTTGTTTTTTGTTCCATAATACTTACTTTTTTCCACAAAACTACCAATAGCACCCTTACTTTTTTTTGGAACTATAAGTTTATTTTTAAATGCACTAATAACAATTAATGTTTGGAGACTTTTCTTAAGGGTATAGATGGAAAATCTTCATATCTCCCCATTTCTTAATCTACGTAAAACTCCAGAAACATCATCTAAAGTGGAACAGAGGGAGTAGTGATTTGGAACCAAGATAGCACCTGATTAGTGATATTTTATTTCCTCTACATAGATAGAGATTTGCCTCTATCTTTATAGAGGTAGTGGAAAAAACAAACATCAAAATTAGTGGGGTCCACCACTATATAAAAGTTGATAGAGGTTAGCCTCTAGACAGAGGAAAAAACAAACATGCTGTAAGACTACTTTATTTTCCTATGATAATCCTCTCGGATGACCGTGGAATTTGGTACGAACTCGGAATAGTCTAGTTGTCTAGACGTTAATTCTTACAACCACCTATTCAAGGAATTGCCTCCACAACCTTAATATAAGATACGTACCAGATATGAATGGGAGACCCTCTTGTGAGACAAGATATGAGAAAGATGTAAACATGCCTAGCTTGGAGCACCACAAGATTAATGTAGGATTACACTTGTAACTTCCAATACAGATCTTCCTTTTCCAGAGGATCAACAATAGCAAAATGAAGTATTTGTCAAATTTCCCTACTTTACTCCTCCAACTTATATTAAACCTCCATGCTAAAAGGTTTTTGTTGTAAATTAAGCATCCGAGAAACTCCACTTTACCTTGAAAAGTAGTCCCATACCTCCCTAGAATATACCTGCAATGTATAAATTGATGCTCAACTGCTTCTCCTTTGCTGCCACAAAACTTACAGTTTGCATCAGCTATAATATTCTTCCAACTTGAAGCATCCCTAGTGTAGGAAGAAAGTTTTGCATAGCTGCCTATAGCATAAAAGAGAGCTTAGGTATTATGTATCCGAGCCAAATCAAACTTGCAAAAGAAGAAGCTTACATATTCGCCGTTTCAGCGTAGTAATTTTTTGCCTTATTCATCATCTGAGTGTGCAGGAAGCGGCCCCATCTAGCCTCCAAGGCTCCAATTCATCCCCAATAAGAGTGATTCTCAAATTAAAATCCCAAACTGCATGTCAGAAGTCAATTCTTTCACTGCAGAGAATTTGTTTTCCGATTTCTTATACAAAAGTAGGGAACTGATCTTGCTTCAGTAACAACCATTTAGCCTGCTTGCCTTGCCAAAATTGAATGGAATCTCCCTTGCCAAGGTTGCCAATATTGTAGCACTGAAAGTGCATTTTTTCTGTTTTTTTTCTTAAACTTACCTTTATCATCGAGTACGTAATTTATAGCTCGCTAATTGAGCGCTCTTTCAATGAAGATTAACATGGTTACACAATCTGCCGAAGCCATGTGATGTGAATATACACCAGTAGAGAAATGTTCTAGCTGAAGCATATGGACGAACAGGTGTGAATCAAGCCAAAGCGAGAGTGCAGGCTCTTGAGTAACTTAAGTGAGAATCCAATACCCAGAAAACTGTAACCACTACAAAGATAATTATAGTTGTTACAATGACCGGTTTTCAAACTTCGATCCAAGCAGGTAAGCTATTAGTTAAACAGTAGCAAATACGATTCCAACACACCACACATTCTCTATATAAAAACAGAGTTTTTTCGAGCGGCGTGGTTAACCGGAGCTTGTGGTTGATTCTGGCCCCACAATTCTAAATTTCAGGAAATTTTTTTGGCACACGAAATATTATTTAGCCAATCACATTTTTGAAAATAATCACTAAAATTATTAAATCTTATTAATCTTGGAAACATAACAATTAGGAATTACCTATAGATCCTATTATAGTGTTCTTAGTTAGTGGCAGGTCCATCCACTAAAGCCCAATAACCAGAGGTCCATAATTAAAAGAAAGAAGAAAAATGGACCCAATTTTTTATCACTTGGTCATGTACACGTGCGAAACTAGGAAAATATTTTCGATAAATGTCTGGATTACCCTTCATACATAATAACGATAAGACTAAATCAGTCACAGAGATTTTCATTTTTATTTTCTCTTTCCACAACTCCAGCTCTGCGTTGAAGATCGAAGAAACTCCATTTGAAAGCATCACCGACGAGTTTTATTGAATGAATCATCAATAAAATCCAACAAACAAGATAAGTTTCATCTATTTTGATTGTTTAATTCGGTCGTAATCCTTGATTTATCAGTTTGGATAAGAATTTACAGAAAAATATATGGTTTCAAAAACCCTAATAGCACTAAATTCACTTTGAATTCCTAACTCGATTCACAATTAGTTTTTAGATCTGTAATCTCATTTCCTTTCCCGGTGATTTAGCTAAAGATTGGTTGTATAGATCTGAGTTGTTGATGTTTGATTGTAGATCCGTGGTTGCAGGATCTGGTAGTACATATATGTCGTACTGATGGTATTATAATTGTTGTATATGTTTAAGATGTGTAAAATCCATCTCTTTGTTTTGAATTTTTCTTGTTTATGAATCTGTTTTTGTAATTGATATTACTTTGATTGGGTGGATTGTCAATTTGAGATAATTTTCCGTTTTTGGTAGATTATTTTTTTCCCAGTTAAAATCATACTTTTTCTTGTTGTTTTAATTTCATAATCAGGAGTACATATGTGATGTACTGAATATAATACGGTCGTTGTATGTCTATAAAATGTGTAACATCTAAATTTTGTGTATATGTGTGTGCTTTGTGTAAAAAAAAAAAGTATCAGTTTGATAATCTAATGAATCAGCATTGGTATGTGTCTTTCTTTTAATTTGGTGCAGGCCTTTGTCGTTGGATTCATGCTCTGTTCTTATTCGGATCTAGAGACTAACATAATTCAGGTAGGTAGCTCTTAAGTTTTTTATTCTGATTATTCTTTTATAGTTGATTCTATTTTCAGTTGATTTTGGGTGTGATCCAGCAGTGCATATATGATGTACTGTTTATATCAGTATGCTATATATGTAGTGCTGCAAAAGAATCCAGCAGTGCATATATGGCGTACTGAAAAAGAATTGTTTTGCTTTTGTTATATTCATTACTTGTTTTGATATGCAATTGATTTTTAGTTTTTGAATCCGTCTAGTGGATATAGGTCGAAGAAGAACGATTTGTCTGTTGGTAGTTTAGTTCGGGTTAGGCGTAGGAATGGATCGTGGTGGCCGTGGCGTATAATGGGATTTCCTGAATTTCCTGATGGTTGCGTCCTTTCTCTGAAGGATCAAACTCCGGTGAAGTTCTTGGGGCGATATAATGCAAACATGTAAGTGTTTCGATATTCTTGTTTATGTAATATTGTTTAGTATGAAGTGTGTTTTAATGGGTGTGCATAATGTATGTACTGCATTCTCATGCGTTTTTAGTGTGTTTTGATGAGAGTGTGTAATGCATGTATTGCATTCTCATGCATTTTTAGTGAGTTTGATGGAGTCCATAATGAATGTACTGTATTATTCCCAGATAAGTATTGTAGAAGGTTTTTGCAGCTTCATTTGGTATAATTTGGCAGTGCGTATATGCTGCACTGCTGAAAATTCAGTTTATATACGCTACACTGACGAGAAATCAGTGTATAAATGTTGCACTCTGTAAAAATCACAGTCTACACTTCATAGAACATTACAGTAGTCTGTTTTTTGCTCCATAACTATTATTCTGCACTAAGCATAACCAAGTAATCCGCTTGGAGTTTTTATACATTTTTTGATCATCTCAGTTGGTCACTTAGCAGGGGGCTCAACAAGACGTGCTAGTTGATATGGTTGCATATTATCTTACAAGCAGAGATTGGTACACCTTATCAACACAACTACGTAAGACTCTTGCTTAAGTTTCTTTTTTCGCATAGAGGAATACCAAAAAAAAAACTAATAAACAGTTTATCTCCTTGCTATACCTTTTTCTCTTAGTATACCAGCACCGTCGTCTATCCGCTGGACAACCCATAACGATTTTAGTTTCAATTTTTAAGTATATTCACTCTATAATTACCCAAGTTGGACTAAGTGAAGTATTGTTCATTATGGGGACATTGATAGGATCCTGTACATATTTTTCTTAACATTAAATCCGTGTTATTATGTTTAAAATCCACTGAAAATATGAGTGCATCCAATATGTACTGATAGTTGTGAAACGAAGACTTGCCTTTCTTAGCATTACACATAGGTTTAGATAGAATTAGTTGTGTTTTGTAACGCAATCACTGTCATGGTGTGAAAGGAAGAATTTTGTTTCTTAGCATTATCCATTGGTTATATGATCTTTTGGGTTGGTAATGGAATTGGCTTATTAAGCAGTTTATGTGTCGGTTCGAGAACGATTTTTTTTTTGGATTATACAGTATGAATTGAGTTTATTCAAGGATGATTTTTGTAGATGTAAAACATGAACTGAGTGTAGGTATACTGTCAATAAATTGGGTGTATAAGTACTGTCAAGAAATAGTTATTTGTTGCCTTCGAAAAATAAAGGACCGAATAAATTGAGTGCAGATGTACTGTCAAGAAATTGAGTACATCATTTATAGACTGGAAAACATTTTGCAGGATTATTACTCTTCGTTAGTTGGTATGGTTTGCTAAACGCCTACACGTCTTAAGAGTTTTCATTGGTAATGGGTGATAAGTGCCTTAAATACATCTTTTGAATGTCAATTTTTTATGCTTTTCTTAGTTATTTCTCTTGTATTTTTGTATATTACGTTTGTTTTATTTTGCAGGCATTTTGGAGTCATGTTACATGAAAGAAGAGGAGAAGAGGCATAATTCATCATTTTGGCTACGCTAGGTGCTAATGGATTTGAAGCCAAGGCAGTCACACTTATTAATCGGGGTAGCCACCTGCTGTGATAAGGGCCAGTCTTATACGCAACAACAACAAAGCTAGGTCCTAATACACTCGACCAGTTCCGCTCATTTCATCTCAGTCTACAACCAAAATACGAAGAGTTTCTACCAAGAGTTCACCGTTGTCCAACAAAGTCGACCAGCAGCTAGTCACGGTTCTTGTGGTCGTGTTTGAGGAGGAAAGGCGTGATCCATAAGCTCAGAACAACACGACAGAGTGAAAGATTAATACCGAGAAACCAGTTGGGAAAGAGTTGTTGTTTGTCATTGATTGGAATGAAGATCAAGGGAGATCAAGACTGGGATCTCGAAGCTGAGAAGGAAATAAAGATTGGGTATTCAATTTTGGAGAGTTTGGTTTGATTTTGAAGTCGTTTTGCTGCCAAGAGAAGGCAGTGAAGAGAAGACAAGTTGCTGCCGTTATGATGATAAGTGATGATGAATGTTTCTGATTTTTGAATGAATTAGAAATGTGGATGCTTGTGTAATTTAATTATTGTCGCAGGGAAGGAGATTGAAAGAGCTTAGGATTCAACATCAAGCTCAGAACTGTATATAAGCAAACTGCACACATGTTGTTTGTAGAAAGGCCGGAAAGAGCATTTCTTCACAGTTTCAAGATCAGCTGCGACCAGCTTAGTATGTCAGATGTAGGAGATGTTAAAAATGCAGACAAGGGATTGTGCAACCAGTATTCACAAATCCAAGTAAGTCTTTTACAGTTATCATCCATGGTTACATTGGTTGTACAAGGGTTCGACCAGACTTTCGACAAGAGTTTGAGGCGAGTAATTAGTGAAGAGGGTAACAGTTCTGCCCAAGTATTGTGTAGCTGCTAGTCTTGGCTCGAGGTTGTGCACAAGGGATGTCTGGCAAAGGCAAAAGCTTGATTTAGAACTTGAGATAAACATGGAAACATTGGTCGAATATTCAAAGATTGGGTTTGTAAAACTTGGACGAAAAACCAGTTAAGAGAGTGAAGCTTCTTGCCGTTGATTTTGATAGTTAACAGTGCAGAAGATATTTACTCGAATTTATCAGTATATAAGCTATGTGTACTCAAATTTGTAAGCAGTGTAGCGAATATGTACTCGATATAATAAAGGTGTAGACACGCATATGTTTGGTAGTAGAGGGTATTATGGTCATTTCAATGTTTTCAATTAATTTTGGACCTCCAGATAAAAGAAAATTCCGGTTGGACCCTACTATAAATAACTATATGGGCCCAGGACCAACCAACAAATTTTTCTTTTTTTTATTAAATCTTATTATTTTTGGAAACATAACAAAACAAATATAAACAACTTCAACATTAGTAAAAAAGAAACGATTTGATCATGATAAAATTAAATAGAATTCAATATGCAATGTTCATCATGATATCATCATAAAATTAGATCAATCATATGAATTAAAAAAAAATGTCTGATGTCCATTTACAGTTTTTGTAATAAAATCCTCCTAATTACAACTCCAAACTACGGGTAAAAGAAAATACTTGCAATAACAGTTTCGGTTGGTATTAAATAACTCAACCATTGATAAAATTTGAATTGACCATTAAAAAAAATACAAAATTTAGATTGATGATTAAAAGAACTTACATGATTTGTGGATGCCACGCATGAATCAAGAAATCTTCTTTCGAGGGATTACAAAAGGGTTTGTTAATCATGTACAAATAAAAATAGTACAACATCATTAGGAGTAAAAATCGCCAAACAATAAAATTTGCAAAGACGGGAAAATAAAATAAAAAATACAATTGATAATGATGTATGGGTTTCAGTATTATTTTTTTTAATATTATTCATTCCATAAAAAAAAACATTTCCATATAGTAGCAATTTGAAAATAATGATGAGTATTTTAGATAAATTTCGATTTACTTATGGTTTAGAGGTATATCTTATTTTAGGTAACCTTAGGCATATCTTTCTTTTTTTTGGAAGCATAGGTGGCGTATCGGCTATATTTGAAATGTAATAATATAAATCGTGTAATGGGATATTTTTTTTCCTTTTTAAGTCCATTGGTTTATATTATCATTAAAACTGCACTATCTACAAATGGTATTTATACGTTAATAACTATAATTTTAGATACTTTTAGATTTACATATTAACATTATTTCTGAAATTAGTCTTATTATAGCTGATTGTCTCCCTATATAAGGCGTTCAACCAAGATTCTCTTTATATGTTTTTTCGTCGCTTCTCTTTCTGTTCGTGTATTTATTTTTCTTTTCATTCCGATCGGGATTGTCATCCGATTTGTGTTTATTGTTTGAGTTGCAGGTATTAAATGTTTAGTCGATTGGCGGTGCTTCTTCGTTGGGGTCGAAAATTGCTAGCGTTTGTTTGTTGGTAACGTACTGTTTGGGGAGGTAAATCTTGGTTTATCATATTATACTTGGTTACATAACAACTAGATCAAAATATTAATTCATGTTCTCTTGATATTTATTTTGGTTTTTTGGTTTGCAGATCGAGGATTTATGGGATGCCAAAGATGCAATCGGGTCGTGATGGCTATAAGTTTGATGTGATTGTCACTTCCAGGTAGTCGGGCCATTATTCTATTTTGATTTGTATCTAGCATCATTCATCGGATTGATTGTTATTTGGTTATGCCTCCATGTTGGCCTTGAAGAGGTAGAGGGTAGTTAATCATCTTCATTTGATCTTTGTTGTATTTATGGAAATTGTGATAGTTGCGGAGGTACTAGGGGTGGTGGTGCTTACTGCTACTCTTTTTACCTCGCTCTATGTTTATGTGTATTTAATGGAATCATTATTAGATTATTTTTTTTTGACTTATTATCTATTCCATCTGCATTTATTTTTCTAATTTAAGCTTCAATGAATGTCCCGCCAGTTCCCCATCGCTCAATTTTTTTGCTTCGTTATAGTCACAGTTCGTGTGTTGCGCCTGCCTCTGCTTCTGGGTAAGAACTACAAGTTATTAATTTCCAGGATTACGGATTGCCAAATTCACACTACCGCTCCTAGCACTGTTGTAAGCGCTCTCCAACATTTTCTTTGTCTGTTTTTATCTATTCAGTGAATTGTGTTTTTTTCTTTTTTTTTGGAAACAAATGAACTATGTTTTTTAAATGACGTTTTAGTTCGATATTGAACATAGTTTAGTAGTGATTGGGGTCTTTATGTACTCTATTGATTTGTGGTAATTGTAACTGGGATAAACAAAAATAATTGAATAAAGGACACTAAGCTAATTTAGTTTATCTGTGCATTAGTATAAAATGATGGCATGGCTCTTTAATTCTGAGATATCTTTGTTGTGATCCATAATATATTGGAAGAAACGGTTTAGTATGTCCTACTCTTCTTTCCGTTTCAAACTCTTCTTTTCATTTCAGAATCAACTATTCTTTTAAGCGATTGTTATGCCTTAAATTAGTTCTTTGTGGTATTTAAGGTGATCGATTTTGTTAGATCAGCAAATTAGTCAAGGACCAAGGTCGTCTTAATCATGTTTAATCATGTGCTTACATTTTTCTTTGAGAGCATGTACATGGAGGGCCGCACATGGTGTAAAAAAATCATGTGATCTTGGGCATGAGTTTCGTTTGCGGAGTCCAGCTTGCACTTGGTATGTGCTATAATATTAAAATGATGATAGTAAATGCATACTCTTCCGGTCTTCTAGCAATTAAGCTTTGGAATGCAGGGAGACTCTACTGAGACTTTGGCTATAATTTATTATTCCATTTAGTTTTCTTGATAGTTCGAACAAAACCAAATTAAATTTTGTTATAGCCATGTACCTTATGCATTTTTTTAGTGGGTTTGGACATTTAATATTAAGATTCTTTGGCTATGTAGTTTATTAACCACTTCCACATACTTAGATGTATTCGTTGCATTTATGCACAGGCAGCACAACCACTGAACAGGATGTTGCGGGTATAATGCACCAGTTCTAACCGTGGCAACAGATCGCCTATTTTCAGCTTTTGCAAAATCTCAGTATTATGAATTGACGACAAAATTAAAGACACAAAGAATTACCAACTTGCATCTAAAGGGATAAAGGGATTTTCTTTAATCTAACCGGTTATGTTGCATCCTATAAAAACCTATTAAAACATTAGTCTAAAAATCATCCCTGTCATTCACATTGAACGAGGCTGACTGGCTGAGTATCTGGGGTTTGGAAAATACAAACGGGTATCTATTTTGAGAGGGATTTATTTAGTCTAAAGGAAATATAACTACAGACTACAAAATGGATCCACAAACGAATTATACAAACAAATTCATTTATTTCGAATCCTATTATAATGGCTCCATAATTTTGGTTTTTAGGGCTCACAAGTTGCCAAAATAAAATGTCATGAAATAGTAATCAACAAAATCCCTTAGTCTAATTTTAGATTAATTGGATTAAGTATGATTCGTGATTAAGTTAGACTTATTTATAGTTAGGATTTGAAAATCAAAATACAATTTATTTTTTGGGAATTTAACATACGGTTGAGAGTCTCCAATTTTCCCAACGGTAACTATCCCAACCGTTAAAAGAACTCAGGTTAAATACGGTTGGGAGTTTATATTTTCCCAACCGTAACTACCATATACTGTTGGAACTCCCAACCGTAGAAAAACTCAGGTTTAAATATGGTGGGAGTTCATATTTTCCCAACCGTATAATTGATTGACGGATGGAAAAACCGATATATTCCAACTGTACGTAATTCTGAAACTATTTCAAAATCTCTAATTTGATCAAATCCAACCTAGTTATATGATCAAAATCAACAAAAAAAACGATGCGTTCGATTCTTACCTAATTGAAGTAATTACTTGCGTAAAATCGATGATTAATCGTCGTTGAAGAACAAAAGAAAAAAAAAACGAAGAAGAAGAAGAGATGATTGAGTAAAAGAAGAGAAGAATAGGCAATATTGATTAGGTATATGTTTAGTTTTTGGATTTAGGTTAATAAATATAATTAAAGAATAGTTCTGTAATTTTGTTATGGGTGAAATATCCCCTTATCCACATTTGGGAAACTTGAATCTATAGGAGCCCCCAAAACCAAAAGCTTGAAACCCCTATGATAGGCTTCTTTATTTAGTCCAAGAGAATATAACTATAGACTATTAAATGAAACCACAAGAATTATGCAAACAAATTCATGTATTAATTCTCTTATGGCACGGACATTCATGGAAGAGATATCATCATAATATAATGGACTAAACAAATTTATAAATTTTAGATGGAAATTGGAAAAGCGCCAACATAAGGACGTGTCAGATGTTTTTTAAACTACAAGCAACGAAATTGTGACTGGCCAGTCGAGCATAACCATCATCTGGTAATGCTAATCACAAAGGTGACATACAAGCCTTCAGAATCCATATCTATTGGGATAGTGCTACTGCATGAGCACGAAAATTGAGGTTCAATAATCAATCACGTATATTCACCACAGACTTGACCAGAAAAAAGATCACCAGAACAATTCATGGTATCTCCTTGGTGAGATTTTTTAGTTTCTATCTTGAAGTTGTGCATAATCTGATAAAAATATTTGCAATGGCCTGGGAGAAATAATTGAAGAAGTAATCTCCTAATAAGCTTCATTCGCCTACCATCACCTTAAAAAAGCTTTAATCCTCTTGATTGTTTACATCCTTAGATGGTTTGAGGGTTCACATGCATTCAACATAAGTAGCATTTCATAATTCAAATAATAATTATTCCAAAATTAAAGTGTATCACAGTCAAGAAAAAGGAAATTTGTGTTGTAATGAAACACACACTCTTCAGTATTTAAGAATCCACAAGTAAACATACAATAATTGTATAAAAATGTGTCATGCACACTGTATATTCATGGTTCAGCATATACACGATATTATAATATAAGTTTTATATAAACAATTCTCAATATATATGCAATTTATTTACAATTATATGCATAAAATTCTGGATTCAAATACGAATAATAAATTACACCGCATAATTGATGGGCACACATAAACAGTAAAATGACTCCGTGTATAACACACCCTGCAACTCAAGGGTACACATAAATTCATTCAATGAATACATATTACATAGGTTCATATTTTATGAAATTTCTATTTTATAGTTGCTGGATACATATCCATACATATGCACACTCAGTATACATATAGTTCATTATATAATATACGGCCTCATCTCATAATTTTGTGGCAATATTACATTCTCTTATTTCATGGGATCTTTTTATCACTTAGGGGTTCATCTTGCATGCAGTTCTAAGGTACATATACATATATATATATACCATATCTATATATATTCATTAAATTTGAATCTTTTTTTTGGTGCGCTGAAATGAAGCACACGCACTCTTGAATATATAACAATCATGAATGCGCATAAACCCTGGGTATACTTAAACAAGGTCCATATATAACTCATCTGCATTCACGGGTAGGAGTTACTCAGTGTGTATATAATTCAACAACAACAACAACAACAAAAAAAATGTGTATATAATTCAAGGGTTTATTTCTTAGTTCTCAGACACACATCCACACGTACAATCGCTCAATATATATATACTTAAGGTTTCAAAAAGGTAACTCTTTTTTTGACGCGATGGAGTCCTTACTGCTTTCTTTCCCTTTCGTTTTTTTACAGTCTTTTGTTCCCACGGATTAATCTTTTCATGATGGTTCCCTCTCTGTATATATAATATACGTTAAAATACGCAAGTTCATCCTACAATATAGTGACACTCTCACATTCTTTTAGTAAATATTGATTTGAGGATTCATTTGGGGATTCATCCTACAGTCCCAAGGTACACATATATACGTGCACTCGCTCGACCTATATATAATCACTTAATTTGTGTCCTAATTGTTTATGGAGCCCGAAGAAACAAACACTCTCATAAATACATACAAATATTGTAAAGATAATTGATACCAAGACAATATATTCACGGGTTTAGGAAAAAAAGCGATATTATGATTAACGAGATTCATGGGTTTAAATACACTCGATTTACGTGGGATTCACTTACATATCGTATATGTGAAACTCTTGATTTATTTTACGTTAGGTCACTTTCATATGAAATTTATTTAGGATTGTGCAGCGAGAAAGAAAACAAAAGAGGTCACTAAATTAAATAAGAAAATCATTGCTCCATGTAAATTTTATCTTAGTAAAACACCAATGATTTATATCACGCTGACTAAACAAGTTCATCAAACTGTTGAACGATATTTTTACTTTGAAGATATGATGTATGACGATCTCGATGACCCTTCTATTAACAATGTAAAAGTGCACAACAATTAGGTAACCAAAAGAAGTAAAAATAAAAAAAAACGAAAAAAGTTTGAGATGAATTTCTTTAATGAATATCGAAACTTAGAAAAGGATTTGAATATCGAAACTTAGAAAAGGATTAGAAGACATTAACTACAAATACATAACATTTTTTTTTCTGTTTTGCATTGAATATTTATTTGTTTATTGATTATTTTATTAAACTTCATGGTCATGAGCTTATTATTCCTGGTTTTATTACTTTTTAATACTCTTATTTGTTTCTTAATTTTCTTTCATTGAAAGATGAGAAGCAATCCCGTGCATCACGGGCGAAAAACTAGTTCATTTCAAAAAGAGAGTATACCATTGTGATGGTCCAAAAAAGTTGCTTAATTAGTACATACATAATTTAAGGGAAACCAAGCTTAATTATATGATAAAAAATCCTTCAATTTATTTAGTTTTTGTTTTGGTGTTCACTGTTTACAACTTCTTATCTGCAATATCGTTGCAAATTTATTCAACTTCATAATTCTAACAAGGTACAGAAATCTTTAGTGAAATCAGTCACCGCAGTTGACAAATTGATAGTCTACAAACATGTGGCCATCATTGATACCTATTCCATTGGTATCAATTTGCCTGAAAACACCCTCTTCCAAATCCAAACCTCCATTGCTGCACTGATCGACGATCCTCACAGTTGTTTGAGCACCTGTACCCCTGTTTGTTACCTGCATAAAAATATAACACCCTTGATTAGAACCAAAGAAACTACTGAAGTGTTCAAAGATATAGATCCAACCACCTTATATCAAGTATAAACATAACTAAATCCAATGTAATTTATGAAGTGTTAACTTACCCTCAAACACCTGCCACATGAGGCTTGACCACGAGGTCCGACAGGGCCACAGAAGGCCGTCCAGCCGTACTTTTGTCTCCAAGCAAGTGGCTTGTTGCCATCCCAAGTGGAACAATACGCGCTAACTCTATACAAATCCCATCCGTTTTGGGCAGGACTATAGATATGGTATGTTGCACGAACATTACTTGCACTCTCACCGGTGCCGGGGACACTGGGACCTTTGCAATTACTCTGGCAGTTATTGGATGGTAAACAGTACTCATTAGTATCACCACAGTAACCGTACTGACTACAGCATAAGTTGCCTTGACAAGTCCGACCACCAGCTTGACTCCCACATTGCTGCGCACTCACAGCAGAAAAGATAGCTGTAAGAAAGAGTAGGAGTGCGGTAACGGAGAGATTTTTTGTTGCCATAATCTTAATTTTGGTTGTGAATAAAATTGTGCAAGAGGTTTCGTATTTATAGTGAGAGAAAGAGAGGATAAACTTTGATTTGGTCTACGAAATAAATGTCAAAAACTTGACTGCACAAATATTGATGATGTTATCCAGTTGAGTATCGCTGACAATTACTGTAATACTATGTGATGGGGAAAAAAACAAAACAAAACATTCAACGTTCTAAAATTGCATCCCTGGGTTTAGACAGACTAATTTGAAAATGGTTGGTCACATGAATAGGATCCCACATTAAGGCTGATATATTCCATTAGAGATTAACACGCTACTACTTCATCTATCACGGGGCTGCGCGTGCCCTTATAATCTTAAGTTTCGGCTGGCTGTTGAAGGATTTTAACGTTTGTCACCTTACGCTACAAAGAAATAACAGTCAAGTGTCAACATACCCTCGATATACCTTAATGCCGTAAGAATTTCTTGGTTTCTAGATGACTATCATCGTCCAAATTTGTTTTATTTCTATCGAGCCATCATCCAAAATCTAAAATTTGTGGCAGACATGTTCCACGTTTCTTGTACAAACGGTATTTATCATTACGAACAGTGAGGGCATGAGGCTGCTACTGCGAAAGCAGCCACGCACATGGGACAGTCAATGTTATCATTGCGAACACATCTTAAATTGTTCGTCCTTTCCACTTCTAAATCAATTATGGATTTACAAACAAATTCCAATGTACTCAGCGCATGAGAGGAGCCAAGGGTTGACTAACCCTCTACTCCCTAAAGTCCTATAATCATGTCATAAGCCATTGGTTTTTCCGACCGACCGGAGGGTTCCAAGGGGGTGAGTTCCTTTTTGACCGGAAAGATTGGAAATTGTTATTATTAAAAAATCGAAAATGTCACTCCCTTTTAGTCCAATCATCATAATTCTTTATGTATCCAATAATTTCAAGGGTATAAATGGCAAATAAACTAGCATATAATCTAAAGACTTAAAAGTCTAGACAAATAGAACTCTCGCGTTGAATAGTGGGGAAACTCTCACTTTTTACTGGCCGAAATAAGGTTTTCTTGATTTTTTTTGAAACGAGAGTTTTGGTGAGGACACTTGGCGACGTATGATTGGTTTAAAAATTACAAACTCAAAAGAAAATTTTACCGTGTTTGGAATTTTATGGAAGTCCAAATTCAATTCGGAAATCGAGTACCTACCATATTACGTCTCTTTTTCCAAATTAATACATAAAGGGAAAAATAAAAAACATATTTCACACATATTTTCTACGAGAATAAAAAGAAAAAATAAATAATATCCACACATATTTCCTATCTTTTTTCCATGTTTTCGCCCCGCCATACTAAATCAAAAATACATCGTCAAGGGGCTGGACGAAGTCCCGCGCAAACCAAATCAAAAATGCATAGCTATATGCAAACCACCACAAAAGATGCATAATACATTATGCAGCCATATTTTGATTTATGCATCAAATAATTAATTTGGTTATGCAACCACTAAAAAGATATATATGCCTCAAAAATAACTTTCCAACAAAAGAAAGGATACATAACGCGTTATGCAATCAGTGTTGTTTCTTTTTTTTTGCGGCCGACCCTCCCACCGTGGTAGCGGTTTTCTATTATGGCATAGCCCACTCTATAATTGGAGTTTAGTCCACCCAACTGCCAATATTTGTTTCATATTTTTAAGCTCCCGTGTATATAGTAAAATCTATGAGCATAGCAGAGCTAATATAGGTTAGCTTTTTTTTTCTGTCGCTTAATTATAATTATAAGCACAATAAGTAGATAAAAATCGCCGAAATTTAATGTCCAAACTAAAATTCGCCAAAAGGAAAAAAGTCGACGAACTTATAAATTTTTTTAGCCCCTATGTTAGATTGTAGCTCCGCCAATGATTTAGCAAATATAATATGGCATCCTAATTGTGACACCTTTAATTCACTGATGACACACTAGTTTTTGTTGATTCCGGAGAAGAAGAAGTGGAGAGTTTACAAATGGTTTCACAGATTTATGAGGCCATCAGTGGATTACGACTCAATCCTCAAAATGGCTAAGTGGTGAGAATTGGAGCTGACAAAAAAGTAAAAGATTTTGCTGAAATATTAAACTGCATTGATGAAACACTCCCAATTAAGTATCTAAGTATGCCATTAGCTTCCGCTTGTAGGGAAAGGAACATCTAGGAAGTAATAATTGAGAAATTCTAGAAAATGCTTGCTCCATGGAGAAGAGAATGCTAACCAAAGATGAAAGACTTCTTCTAATAAAGAGCACTCTTGCTGCACAACCAGTTTATTTCATGTCTTTAGTACCTATAACTAAATCATATCATGAGAGACTCCATGTGGGGATCTTCACATGAGAAGGAAAAAATTTGTTGAATCGCTTGGAGAAAGATTTGTGGATCTAAACAACAAGGTGGTTTAGGGAACTACAACAAAACATGCGACAGATCACACACTACAGATCACAAATTATGAACACTTGTGATCTTTTTAGGGCTAAAGCTTAAAGATCATTGATTTTATAGTGTTTTTGATCTTAGATGTAAAGGCCTATCATACGTTTGAGAAAATGTGATCTTTATCTTGACCATATGACTACTTTCTTGACTACTCAGTGATAAAAAATCTGTCTATTAGAAAGAAGAAAAAAGAACCACTTAATTTTTGCGGGCCCAATATGGAAACAAATCTATTCTCCTTAAATACTCAAATTCAAATCTAATTTTATTTTTACTTGGGTTCCTCTCTCTCCATCTCTCGAGTTTTCTTCGATATTTCCAGGGAATTCAAGTGACGATCATCGTCGAATTAGTGATTCGGGCATGATTCGACTAAAACCTTGGCTATATTTTTGATTCATCTCTCAATTAAGTTTCATGATTCAAATCAAAAACTCAGAGGTGTTAGGGTTTAATTTGGATTAGGGGTTTTCACGGATTTGTGTTTCTATGATATGATTTCATAGGTGTTAGGTTTAATTTCCTAATTTTGATTGTTTTTTGTTATTGGGAAACCGTAAAGAGGTGAATTAGTTCTTGATTCATTGTACAATAACAATATAACTTTTGGTGACTGGTTAATATTATGTTAATTGAAGAATACAATATTTTGGCGCACGGGAGGATTGGTTGTGTCTTCTCCTGTAAGTTCAATTCTGAATTTCTGTTTGTTTTCATGGAGACAAATACATTAGGTAACTTCAGTTATAGGAGGAGAATAAGATTTTGAGTTTGTTGATGGTGGTTTTTAGTTCAGGGTCAAAATTGTAGAACCCTATATTTAATGCGCTGTCATCCTGTAAAGGAACGAAAGCCGTTTGAAGGTGATGAGTGCATAAACCTCTTCGCTCACAGATGTATTGAACAATTCAATATATTTGGATATATACGAATACATATAAAATTCACTCAGAATGGTGCATATATCAACAATCCCAAGTATTCTATGAATTTTATATTCCGCCAGCATTATTCACTAATGCATTGACCTGCCTATTATTTTTCTATTCTACGTTCTCAGCTGAACTCTCAGTATAGGCATGACATGACGATTAATGTTCACTCGCAGCGGAGTAGCATGAATCTCCCGAAGTGTCAGTATTGAGACCTACATGAAAACACTCAGTAGGCTACACCACTATCTATAAAGATATCAGCGTGTTTACACACTTTTTAATTAAAAATTAATGTGATCGAACGCGTTTAAATTCCTTAAGGAAAATCTAGATTGTCCATATCGGTCTTAAAAAACGATCACAGCCACACGATTTGGCCATACAATTCAACAAGCCTAGCTTACTCCTAGCGGAACTAGGCAATCATCATGATAGACACCAACCGGCCCACTAACATCCCGACCGGTCGAAATCTCTTTAGCTCATCCGCTACACCCTTGAACGCTCCCCAAAACATGGGTGACCACGCTGTTTTAAAAAGAGATCAAACGAGCTAAAACCGACAAAAACAGTCTCAAAAACATCAAGACCTCCCAACTTAGCTAGCCTATTTGGACGGCTTAGATTTTCCTTCGAACGATCAAAGAAGTTCTAACATGCTCATAGTCGACCCAACTTCGCTCCTATTCGATCGACTTTCTCATAGCAATCCCAGAGCGCGTCAAATTATTTGCTCAAAGTAGGGTGAACGCGCCGTTTTAAAACCCTAAGTTGTGTTGTGGCAACACACTACTGTCGCAAATCGATCACAACCATCCATTTTCGTGGCCAAATTGAGAGGTTTAGATTCAATTTCAGGCGGCCCCGAAGGTGTCAACGTGATCACCGTCGACCCACCTTTACACATGGCCGACCGGCCTGCTCAAACTAGCGCTCAATGCCTTGAATTGATCGCCCAAAAGAGGGTTGGCCTCACGGCTCCTAAACCCTAAATTATATCAATCGCACTATGCAACTGCCGCAAATCATCTCGTCCATCCAACTTCACTAGCCTAGTTGGATGGTGTAGATTTATTTTCAGGAGGCTAGCAGGGTAGCATTGTGATCACCCGCCACCCCTCTCCCACAAAGAGCGATCGACCAAGCAGTAGATCACCCGCAGGGATCCCAAGCGATCATCCAAAGGTGGCCGATCACTCTCCTTTTTCTAAGACGCTCAACTCGCGACTAGCTTGAACGAGCTCTAAAACAACGATGCTTTTTGCACATCGATTATTTTTCGGATGCTTGTTTGAAAGCGATGCTTTATATATATATATCGATTATAAGTAAGCGATGTTATACAAATATTGATTTCACAAATAACATATTATTTGACCTAAAAGCACTATGTGCTGATTTTAGCGGCGAGTCTCACGACTTGACCCATTCACTCGAGACATCAAACATGTCACAAACTGGGGGATTCTCATTGGGGTATTGGTTTGAAATCTTACAGCGTGCGGCGTGCAACGTGCCCATTACAAAAAAGTGTCAGTAAAGGACGGACGGTTAACAGTAATGAGAGTAGTGGGTGAAAGTGTGACCAGTCTTCCCTCATAACGGAAACACGATGATCACCACCTTTGCGCACAACTCCACTACTTAACTTCGTCCACTTCCTATGATATTAGAGTGCGCTCAATGAATTGTATAAATAGGTTTTCAACCTATTTCAAAAAACACAAGTGTTATCAGCACAAGTATCCAGAAACCATATTCTGATAAAAGTCATAAAAAAGCTACACCTTCATAATTCAACATTCTGATCTCAAACTTCTTCTTCGCTTCCCTCCCTAAGATCAACCCTTCTCCTTCACTTTGTGACCAAATTGAATCTGGAACGACCATTTCTTGGTTTATGATAGAGTCTCACATATTGATCTCTCGAATCTAAAAGTACTCCCGTGTAGTGCATTTGTTTAGGTGTGACTACTCATTTTCGCGTAGCCTACGTAATATGAGCAGATCAGAGGATCCAATACTAAGTAGTATGGATACCTCAGTTAAACTGATACTGTTGAGTAATAAAAGATACGTTCGTAACGAGATCTTCTCAGAAGATCATATGCTAAGTAAGTAAAGATACTTCGATAGAGCAGATGCTAAGAAATCAAAGGTATCTCTGTAATACAGAGACGAGTAAGTAAATAAGCCAAATAAAGAGATATCTCTGATGAACAGATAACTCAGAAAACAAAGATAACTCAGAATACAGAGATAACTCAGAAAACAGATATAACTCGATAAGTAAATCTCTAAGAGAGAAGATAATGTAAATTCATCTAAGTTATCTACACATAAGATATTACGTGGTTCGGTTGATATTAACCTACGTCCACGGGTAAAGATGATAAGTTTATTATTGATCTTGTTACATTTGGGTGGAAGAACTCCATTAAAGAAAGTATGAATCTCTAGTAAATAAGAGAGAAAGTAGAGAGATGGGTCTTTCCTCTAATCCTAGCTCACCCAAAAGTCCCCCTTTCTTTGTTGATGAAGCTTGATATTTATAGCCTCTTCTGCTCCAGAGGTATCTTTGTTGTCTTTCGGTCCATCGTATCCTGATATATCTTCCGTACCAATGGTACCTTCGTTCACCGCAAGTTTTATCCAATCGGACTCTTCCACCTCAGCTGACCCACGTTCCTTTGGGAAATACCCAGCCTTAGTACAGATTGTACCTTCGTTGGACGCCCACCATCTCCAATAAGATGATGCCACCTTAGCTTCCCCCACGTGCCATCGTGAACTGTGAAACCTCTTTACAAGTTGTACCTTCGTTGGCCGCGTACCTTCTCCTGTCTAAGGATGCCACGTACTCTGAGCCCACGTGGTTGAAAACTGCACCTTCGTACTAAAAGTTGTGCAGACTGCACAACTACCTATGATATACAGACACACCCATGTGCCTATACTACAACCTATTTCTTAATAATTAAGCAATCTTGGTAGTGATTTGGTGTACTCATTTGTAGCGTACTTTGATACTCCAACCTTTAACATTGCGCCACACGTTGATAGAGATAACTTCATAACTTAGCATCCTAAGGAGAGATGTAGTGTTCATTGTTGTAATATAATAAGTTTCTCCACCTTTAATATTGTGCCACGTGGAACGGTAGATTTTTGGTATCTATAGTTTGCCCCTTTTATTGAGGGTTGTTCGAAGAACGATCCTTAAGAAATAATACTGATCTTCCTTCGTTTATTTCGTTGAAGTATCATCGAAGTATCAAATAGGTTTGCTGAGATACCTTCGAAGTGTTTTGTTGAGGTACCTTTGAAGTAGTTTGTCGATGTAGCGAAGTATCGAAGTAATTTACTGAGGTACCTTCGAAGTATAAAAATATCGAAGTAATTTACTGAGGTACCTTCGAAGTATAGAAGTATCGAAGTAATTTGTTGAGGTACCCTCGAAGTATCGAAGTAATTTACTGAGGTATCTTCGAAGTATAGAAGTATCGAAGTAATTTGCTGAGTTACCCTCGAAGTATAGAAGTCTCGAAGTAATTTACTGAGGTATCTTCGAATTATTGAAGTATCGAAGTATTTTACTGAGGTACCCTCAAAGTATAATATTCTGATGCTAATATTATCACACAAATATGTGTATGTTTGTATATATGTATGCACGTATGTATGTATGCATGTACGTTTTTATGCATGTAAGTATATATTTGTTTACAAGGGACATGCCTTTGTAAATGAAAGCTTAGACTGGGATGGTGGTTTTCACCCTTTTTGAAAAGCGGAGCCTTCGCTCGCTGCTTAGGTATTTTTGCTACCTTTTGGACCAGCTGTCGCCTGAGCAAGATATAATGAGGCTAGAAGGTACCCCCCATAGCATGCAGCTGAGTTTGAGCTTATTGCTTAGGCGTATATTATTTACCTTTTCGTTTTTCTTTCGGCTAAGGTGACTCTAAGATGTCTTTTTACTTGCCTGGTATGGATTTGTCTCTTGGTGTGCCTTCGTTGTTGTAACTTCGCTCATTTGAAATGGAAGTATACCTTTTGGAACCTTTTTCTTAGGTTAAGATTTTTGTCATATTGCTGTACCTGCATAAATAAAATACGTACATACCGCATTTGGTATTTTTCACCTTTTCGTAATATGTGTTTATAGCGTTTTTCTTGCTTTGTTGCACAGTATTTACGTGCACGACATAATATGTCAAGTTTGTTTCAGAATCAAGCCATCACTCGGTGCTAAGGTATGATTAACCTTGATGGAAAATTCAACGTCCTACCAGAGTATCCTTTGGCCAGAAGGTACCGTGGTGGCGAGGGTCCCTACGTGGGCAATAATTTTCTTGTAACCCAACGCGTTCAGCGCGAAGGATGCTTTACTTCTACAAGGTATCTCTATAGGGGATATCTTACTTTTTCTTACTGCCTCATGAAGGGAGCTAATGCCCCGAGGATCCGAGAATTGACATATGCACAGTTATGTATTGCCTTGTCTCATCGTCAATTCTGACGGTGGTGCCATTTCTAACCCTTCGTTTTTGTCGTCAATTCTGACGGTGGGTGTCAGGTTTAACCTTTTGTTTCTGTACGTTTGTTTCATTTCACACACATTAAAAGCTATATTCCAAATCCAAGCTTTATATTGATTTCTATGTATATAATCATACCTTACAATTATATTACCTTAACCATGTATTTGTTGTTTTTAATCAATGTTGTAGAGGCGCCATGATTGATGTATGTTTGCCCCCTTTTGCTTTTGAAAGATAGTTCTTGCATCTTTTGAAAGGAAAAGTATTTGCATTTATGGAGCCTTCGTCCATATAATTTGAGGTTTCCTCCTCTCCTTTGTCAGTTACATGTTCGTATTGGGTACGACAAGGTACTTTGCTTGTATTGAGATGCCCCTTGTAGGCTTCGTTATGGTTGTACTGTGTTCCTCTTGCAGGCTTCGTTCCTGTATAAAATAGAAATAAAAATTCCTTTGGCACCCTGCGTATTCGAAGGGTACCCTCTAGGATTGAGTTGTTGCTTCTTAGCCTTGAAGGATTTCTTCTTTCGATGAATTTCCCCTTGCATTAGTCTTTTGCACTTTGTATGTTCCTCGGGTTGGAGATTTGGGGTCTACATATATATACAGACTTCGTTCTTCGTTGCATTTGAGTTGTGCACTTGTGGGTATACAAGTGTATACATGCTTCGTGCATTGCTAGGCTAGGAGTATCGCGCTAGTGATGGTTGAGACGTTGTGTCTTCTTCTATGTTGTCGTGTGACTCCTTGTAGTTGAGTATGAGTTGTAGCCCCGTTGAGTATGCATACACCTACGCACACGAGCTTTATTGACTTGTACCTTCGTAGCTTTGGATTGAATCACTCATTCTTTGCAATGGTGAGTCTGCCTTTAACAGGCTTCGCTCACATGTATGCCTGACGGTGGTGAGTCTGTGATTAAGGGGTTTCGCTTCCATGCATACCTTCCGATTCAGATTTAAGTTGTAAAGTACAACCATTGTTGATGTCTTTGGCTCCAATTATTATGAACTCCACATTCGTTTGTAGGTCTGGTTCGGGGTGATTGACCTTCTTTGATGATGTTGATGCTACATACCTTCTTTTGCCCCTAGAAATTCGCAAAGCGATAAGCTTAAGAATTTTAGATAAATGAAGCTTTGTGCTTCCATGCGAGTTGTATTTTGAACCTTTGTCCTTATGCTTCTTCTTTGTCCTTAATTTCACACACTTAGATAGTACAAGCCAAGGATAGTCTTTGGAGTTATCACCCTCCGGAGCGTTGTTAGTACTTGTATCCTTAGGCGAGGGGGATCCGGGAATATTGAAGTCTTCGTTCTTCACTTCATTGGTGTTATCCCTTCTTCTTTTTCTTTGATGTTGCTGTTCGGCTGCTCTTTCTTCGTTCAGCCTTACCTCCGCTAGGTTGCATAGCTCTGCATCCTGCTGATCTCCCTTGATTTCCACATGAAAATACTCGATCCAAAGATTAGCTCCGCTTTTCCCCCTGGATGCTCGTACTTAGATATGTACGAGCCAAGGGCAACCTTAGTAATAGTTTTTGACTGCTGACACGTTCGAGCCAAAGATAACCTTCGTATTTTCCCTTGGATTCGCGTACTTAGATACCTACGATCCAAGGAAACTCTTCGTAATTGTCTTTGGCTGTTGAGAATGTGTATAAATACATTCGCTCCAAAGATAAGATTTGTATTTGCCCTTGGTTGTTCGTACTTAGATATGTACGATCCAAAGGCAGTGTTCGTAATTGTCTTTGGCTGTTGAGAATGTGTATAAATACATTCGAGCCAAAGATAATATCCACCTTTTCCCTTGTATACTCGTACTTAGATCTGTACGAGCCAAGGGCAGCCTTCGTAATAGTCTTTGACTGCTGAGAACGTGTATGGACACGTTCGAGCCAAATATAACCTTCGTATTTTCCCTTGGCTTCTCGTACTTAGATATGTACGATCCAAGGACAACCTTCGCTCTTATCTTTGGCTGTTGAGAATGTGTATAAATACATTCACGCCAAAGATAAGATTTTTATTTGCCCTTGGTTGTTCATTCTTGTATATGTACGATCCAAAGGCAGTCTTCGTAATTGTCTTTGGCTGTTGAGAATGTGTATAAATACATTCGAGCCAAAGATAAGCTCCATCTTTGCCCATGTATACTCTTACATAGATATGTACGATCCAAGGGCAACCTTTGTAATTGTATTTGGCTGTTGAGAATGTATATGAATACATTCAAGCCAAAGATAGGCTCCATCTTTGCCCCTGTATACTCGTACTTAGATATGTACAAGCCAAGGGCAGCCTTTGTTACTGTCTTTCGCTGTTGAGAATGTGTAATAAATACATTTGTGCCAAAGATAAGATTTGTATTTGCCCTTGGTAGTTTGTACTTAAATATGTACGATCCAAAGGCATTCTTCGTAATTGTCTTTGGATGTTGAGAATGTGTATAAATACATTGGAGCCAAAGATAAGCTCCATCTTTTCCCCTGTATACTCGTACTTAGATATGTACGAGCCAAGGGTAGCCTTCGTAATTGTCTTTGGCTATTGAGAATATATATAAATACATTCGAGAAAAAGATAAGCTCCATTTTTGCCCTTAGCTTCTCGTACTTAGCTACATACGAACCAAAGGAAGTCTTCGTAATTTTCTTTGGATGTTGAGAATGTGTATAAATACATTCGAGCCAAAGATAAGCTCCATTTTTGCCCCCTGGTTTGTTTACTTAGATAAGTACGAGCCACGAAGCAGTCTTCGTTTTTGTCTTTGGTTGTTGAGAATGTATATGAATACACTCGAGCCAAAAATAAGCTTCATGTTTGCCCATGGATTCGTTTACTTAGATACGTACGAACCAAGGACAACCTTCGTTTCTGTCTTTGGCTGTTGAGAATGTATATGAATACACTCGATCCAAAGATAAGCTTCACTTTTTCGCCTGGATGCTCGTACTTAGGTACGTATGATTCAAGCACAGCCTTCGTAATTGTCTTTGGTTGTTGAGAATGTATATGAGTACATTCGAACCAAAGATAAACTTCGTATTTCTGTCTCCTGAGGCTACTGAGAAAAAGGGGTAGGGTACGCTCCTAGTAGCCCCACTACGGAAATTAAAAAAAGAAAAAAAAAGTTTAGTGTATAACTTAACAGAGATATGTTTGCTGATTTCGTATTTAATAGAACTGTCCAATGGTTGGGACTTAGTTCCTAAATGAACCTCAGATTCAAAAATGACAGAGAATACTGAAAGCTGAGTAAAAAAAGGTGTCTGCCAAAGAAAACGACCCTCAGTTCAAAAATTACCTTAGGGATTTTACTCCCAAAACTTTTTACTGAGATTCCCTCGAAAACAGAGGTATTTAGATCCAGCAAAGGTTTGCTCAGATATTAAAAAACGACAGAAAATATTGCAAGCTGAGTAAAAAAAGGCGTCTGTGACAAAAAGCTACCCTCAACTCATAAATACCCTTAGGTATTTTACTCCAAAACTTTTACTGAGATTCCTTCGAAAACGGAGGTATCCAGATCCATAGAAGATTTTCTCATCAAGCAAATAACAATAAAATAATAGCTTTTTAAGCTTTGAAAAGTGTTTTTAATGGTGTTTCATAACAACTTTTTGTAGATCCGTAAGATTTCAAGCTTCTTTCAAGGTTTAATACTGGAAAAACTTGTCAAAGAATGATAAATCTTTACTAGAAAGTAAGATCCAACTCTCTTATTCTCAGATCTGATCTTCCAACGAAGATCTAAAGAAAAAAGATGATGAAATATCGAAAATAATGAAAATCGAGAGCTTTTGGGTCCAGCTCGTTTCTAGCGCCAAACTGTGACTACTCATTTTCCCATAACCTACGTAATATGAGCAGATTAGAGGATCCAATACTAAGTAGTATGGATACCTCAGTTGAACTGATAACGCTGAGTAATAAAAGGTACGTTCGTAATGAGATCTGCTCAGAAGATCATATGCTAAGTAAGTAAAGATACTTCGATAGAGAAGATGCTAAGAAATCAAAGGTATCTCTATAATATAGAGACGGGTAAGTAAATAAGCCAAATAAAGAGATATCTCTGATGAACAGATAACTAAGAAAACAGAGATAGCTCAGAATACAGAGATAGCTCAGAATACAGAGATAACTCAGAAAACAAAGATAACTCGATAATTAAATCTCTAAGAGAGAAGATAATGTAAATGCATCTAAGTTATCGACACATAAGAGATTACGTGGTTCGGTTAATATTAACCTACGTCCACGGGTAAAGATGATAACTTTATTATTGATCTTGTTACATTTGGATGGAAGAACTCCATTAAAGAAAGTATGAAGCTCTAGTAAATAAGAGAGAAAGTAGAGAGATGAGTCTTTCCTCTAATCCTAGCTCACCCAAAAGTCCCCCTTTCTTTGTTTCTGAAGCTTGATATTTATAGCTTCTTCTGCTCCAGATATATCTTTGCTATCTTTGGGTCCATCGTATCCTGATATATCTTCCGTACCAATGGTACCTTATTTCACCGCAAGATTTATCCAATCGAACTCCGCCACCTCAAATGACCCACGTTCCTTTGGGAACTACCCATCCTCAGTACAGATTGTACCTTCGTTGGCCACCCACCATCTCCAATCAGACGATGCCACCTTAGCTTCCCTCACGTGCCATCCTGAACTGTGAAACCTCCGTACAAGTTGTACCTTCGTTGTCCGTGTACCTTCACCAGTCAGAGGATGCCACGTACTCTGAGCCCACGTGGTTGAAAACTGCGCCTTCGTACTAAAAAATGTGCAGACTGCACAACTACCTCTGACAGACAGACACACCCATGTGCCTATACTGCACCCTATTGCTTAATAATTAAGCAATCTTGGTAGTGATTGGTGTACACCGTTGTAGCGTACTTTGATACTCCAACCTTTAACATTCCGCCACACGTTGATATAGATAACTTCATAACTTAGCATCCTAAGGAGAGATGTAGTGTGCGTTGTTGTAACATAATAAGTTGATCCACCTTTAATATTGTGCCACGTGTCACGGTAGATTTTTGGTATCTACATTAGGATTTGAATTCGTTTCTCATCAACACACTCAAATTTACCAAAATCAGCAGAATCAGTTTTTACCCCAAAACAACTGGCGACCACGGTGGGAGATTAATCTCTCGGTTGCAAAATCAATTTTCAATTTCATTTCAATTTTCTCAAATTCAAGATGGTGGATCTTAGGTCTGGATCAGTGACAAATCCCAATGTCACTGGCGCTGACAACACCCCTGGTATCAACATTCCTGCCGCTGACCAATGTACCACCTTCCAGCACGACCAACACATATCGCGGTACTACATCCTCAACCACCAACACCAACAGCGCAGGAAACGTTCCCTCAGGCGTGACACCTCCAATCACCAGATCCAAAGATGATACCGCCACCCCCAACATTTCTTCGAGCATAACGCCCCCGATATTTACTAGAGCTACTGCCATTCCCCCATTAGGACGAGAGACCGGAGGATCCAGAGGAGGCCAACCCCCTATTACCATTGTTGATTTTATGGAAAGACAAGAAGTTATTGCTAAGGCTCAGACAGACATGGATACAACTCAGAAAGAGGTACTCACTTTCCTTAAGACGCTAACGGAGCGACTACCACATGAGACGCGTCAACGCATGAAGCCAATAAAGAGTAATTTCAACACTCCTGGAGCAAACACTTCAATAGGGCGTGCCTTCATAGATGAAGAAGTTCGTGTTGCTCCTGAGCGCTCAAGGGAAAGGAATCCTCCTTCCAACTTCTTCACATGTGAGGATCTGGAGCGTCTCCTCCAAAATCGATGCAAGGAAAACCCGATGGACATGCACCAAAACCAACCTCCTATCCTCCTGATGTGCAAAGAGTTCCTCTCCCGAGAAGATACTCTTCTTCTCAATTTTCCCTTTATGATGGTATTGGTACTGCTCGTGAACACATCTCTCGCTTTCTGGAATCACTAGGAGAGCACAAATACAATCACGTCCTCCGCATGAAAGAGTTCTCAAAGTCGCTTACCGGAAGGGCGTACACCTAGTACAATAACATTGCACCAAACATCAAATCCAACTGGTGTGAGATGGTAACCGCTTTCTACAAGAAATATTTCTTCGTGTCCGAGAAAATCACCTTTTCATACTTGGGGAGAATGTTCCAAAAAAATAATGAGCATCCAAATGATTACGTCAAGAGATTCAGGATTCAGGCGCTGGATTGTCAGGACCCAAATGTGATTGAACAACATTTGGTAGATTCATGCATTAACGGCATGGTGCCCATATATCGCGCTTTACTTGAGAACTTGCGTTTCCAAACTTTTTCTGAACTTCATGAAGTTGCTAAGCGCTCGGCCACGACAACACCAACATTACTGGAGAGGACCAGACCTGCCAGAAACGAAGATGCACGTGAGACTCGAGGAAGCAGGCATCTCATCAATAAACAATACAATGCTGGACCCTCTGTAAGTGTAGTGGGTGAAGGAGGAAATAGAAAATCTCCAGCGGCGGAACAACATCCCAAATGAGCAACACCGACGCATCAGGTAGCTCCACCACAAGGAGTTGGAGATGCTGCTCTAGACTTCCCGTTCCCAATGGAGGAAGTGATTGAACTCCTGGAAGCATGGATTCAGGATGATGCTATCAAACTGCCTCATGTCAGACGCCCACCAACTAAGGAAGAGATGGCAAATTCAAAATATTATCGTTACCACGGGTTCATCAATCATCCCACCAATGAATGCAACAAGTTGAAGCGCATTTTCAAAGAAAATATAGATGCGGGGGAATTTCAACTAGGCACCGAGGGAGTTCATAGAGACCCTTTCCCATTCAGAAGCTGCACACTTTCTGGGGACTCTGCTCACAATACTGTGCAATCCATGATGGAGCGTGTATGTGAAATTCTTTATTTCTCCAAGGCAAATCGTCAAGATATATTTGAAGATCTTAATCGCATAGTGTCAGGCAACTACCTGTTAAACCCCAACCTCTATTAGAGACGTTGTTGGAAAATGCAACTGGGGACTACTGACCACTACCCGTCTAAAGGGTGTCGAGTTCGACAGCACATTGATTGACGCAGCCTCAGAATTCAACTTTGTCACCATCAAGACTCTGAGATCCGCAAAGATTCCAAAACAGGAAGTCATTCTCTGTCCAACCATAATCAAAATCCCAGAAGGAGAGTCTAAAGATGTTTACGGGTACGTCAACCTCGAAATCAAGGTGGGAGATGCTCTAACATGCGAAAAATTTCATATTGTGAAAGACTACTCGAATTATGATATGATTCTGGGGCGCTCGTGGGTGCATGACAACAAAGCAAAGCTAGGAGTGTGTCCTTTACCACTGTCTATACCTGAAAGGATTTCCAACAAGCCGTCCAACCCCGAAGATTATTTATTGATGTATCAACAACTTTCCTATGTGACGCAGCTACCTAGAAAAAGCCCATCGACATACATTCTAAGATTCCGAACCCAAGTAAGTCTTATTCAACAACCATTTTTGCAACCAGTCACTCCTCCTTCAGCCAAGGCTCGGGGACTCGCTCTGATCATCAACCCCGCCGCCACCAGAAGATATGAATGAGATGCTGGTCCTTTCAAATACTTTATCACAAATTTAAAAGATGTCCCAGTCAAAGAGAACGAGTCCAAGAATCAAGTAGCTGTGCAACACCCAAACCCGTTTCAGATTGGAGATACGGTAGTGAAAGTTACCTCTTAGCCTGATTCTGAAAAGACGAGGGTACCCAAATATACCTCAAACTAAAACTTTTCCACCTATAAGTCCTTTCTCCGAAAATGATTGTCTATGGACTGAGTCGAAAAAATACAACAAATCGGTTCACACTTCGTGTGATTGTCTATGGATACGAGATCGAGACAATAAAACAACAAAGTGTGTTTACTTGATAAAAGGTTCAGACTTAACCAAACACAATAAGATTACTTATCAAGTAAATAGGAATTAACTTTTGTGTAATTTACTTTAAATTATAATAACAACAATTATAATTTCGAAAAATAAAAGTAATTACACAACAATATTTTGTTAACGAGGAAACCGCAAATGCAGAAAAACCCCGGGACCTTTTCCAGAATCGAATACTCTCAGGATTAAGCCGCTAAACAAAATCAAACCAACTTCGTATAGTTGAGACCAAGCAACTAAACATATATTTCACCTAGTTCCGTCTGTATTCCCACGCCTCCGACCTGCAATAAGTCACGTACTTGGAACAATTCCTTTGGTTCGTATTCCAAACAGTAAAGGAACAACAAATCTGTTTGGTATCAACTCTTTTCAACCAAGTGATATGAGTTCGACAAAAGGCTCTTCTGTTTATTTCAATAAACTCCTTTGTCGGGTTCTTAGATCCATCTTATTATCAACTACCAAAGTAATTGTTAAAATTTGTACAATCAATACTTTTAATCACAAAGAATTGTATTGATGCCGATCTACACAACTAATCAATCTAATCTATCACAAGGATAAACCGATTATAGTTGGATCCTCTTTTACCGAAACAAGTATTGTGCACACCAAAGATTATGAACCCAAATCAGAAATCTTCAAAGTCTTCTTTGTCTTCAAATATTCTTAGATCTTCAATAAACACCTGCACACAAGCAACTTGAATCTCTTGTGATCAATCACGCACAGAACGGAGTCTGTTATAAATGAATTATCACAAGAGGTATTTAGATCTCCAAACATTCTAAAGATCCCCGTCGAAACTTTGATCTAGTTTGAGTGAATCTTATATCGGAAGAGAAGATTCTCAAGCATAAACAAACTAGGTTCAATCAAAGTTCAACCACCGTTATTCAATCAAATCAATCGAAAACAAAAGATAAACCGTAATTATCTAGTTTCCCACCAATGGTACTAATAGAGCTTCTCATTCCCAAAGAAGTCTTTAAACTACGCAGCCGTAAGAGATTTCACCTAATTAGGTTACTCTCCTCTCCGAATAGGCGGCTTCACCAGTAGCAGCACAACTGAGATAGTTTTGCTGTCTCTGAGGATTAGTTTGCTCGAAATGCAAACTTTGATATTTATAGACCAAGGAAATTTGAACACCAAGGAATTTCCAAAACCGAAAATATTCTCAAGATATGCAATATACTCCAGATTCGGTTTCCATAATTCCTGGAAATGCTTTGTCCAAATAATGACCGAAAATATCTTAGAAAATCTCCAACTAGCAAATGCACATTACTAATTTTTATTTTCCAAAAATAAAATGAAAAACCTTAAATAAAAGATTCTCAATTTATTTTATTCGATCCGGGATTTTCTTCCTTTAGCTATTAAGGAATAACTTTGAACAATTAAAGATAAGTGTTACTGCACATGTTCAAAGTATGTCGACATCTTTACTTCCTAAGTCCTCTTTCATACTTACAATCTTGAAACCGATTTTCCAACACTTTCAAACAAGTTTAGAATTGGTTCATCTGACTTTCAAGAACTACGTGATTGATCAAGAACACTCAATCACTAAACATGGGTTTCATAGTTCTACCAAAACAAGTTTCGGTTCTACCTCCATTGAGTAATTTGCATAGTCACGCGAGTTACCAAAATTCGGTTGACTAGGTACTAGGATCGGTTCCGCACATGTATATACGGTATCTAACTTGTACTTGGTGCACATGTCCATAGGACCGGTTCCCCTTTGCCTAAAAACGTGTTGCACATGTCCATAAAATCGGTTCCCTTTTCTGCTAAAAACTTGTTGCACCTCATACAATGATCGATCCCCTTTGTAATAGGTTGCACCTCTTACTAGGATCGGTTCCCCTTTACCCAGAGTCGGTCATACCAATAACACTAAATCGATCATACCATCTCGGGTGATTACTTAAGATCGATTTCACTAATAAAAGTCATACCAATACAAAAGTCAGGCCTTTGTGAATAGATTTACCAAGAACATAAACAAGTCACGAGCGGTTATACTAATCACACATATTGGTAGTTCAAAATATATGCAATGAATAACAATACCAATAATTCCTGGCAATTTCTCTTTCGATTCACAAAACAAGTTCATGAATTTACTTCCTTAAAACAAATGTAAAACATTGTTTCCTAGGATGAAATCTTCACCTTATACCCATACATAATCACAATAGCATTCAAACGATTATGTCGATGTCTTATCTACAAAGTTTAATGGTTAAGCAATAAACCTCGTATTGTATTCCTCAATACTATGTCTAACTAGAGTATAATCATTCATGCTTCGCAGTTTTGTTTTCAATATGCACGACTTGAAAGATACGGTAGGGAATGAAACAGTTCAAGTCAAATATCACTAACTTCAAGTGGAATGATGATGTTGTCGTTGTAGCTCCTTACTTCTTCACTTCATCAAGTCTTCGCAATACTTGTAATGTCTCATATCCTAATACTTTCAAGATAACCTATACGAAGTTGACTCTAGTATATAATCAAGCGACTCTTTAAATGAGTTTTGGCTCACTAAAATATGACAACCAAACTTGACATACCAACACTTGGTGGGTTCAACCGAGCTATGCTCTAACGATCTCACCCTTTTCAATTTTAGTGACAAAACTCTTACATCATATGGATAAACAAATTACAAGAATTCATTACAGATACGCTTGATTCCCGAATTCAACAACACAATAACCTGTATACATTCAATCCATAAATGTCGTTGTTGACATTATAATAACAAAGCTAATACTCCCCCTAAAGGTAAGATAGGTAGATTTTATCAATCCGCACGTCTTTGTTATTCCCTTTGTAGTCCATATAACTACAAGTATCATATGATATGCTACTCCCCCTTAGTCTATGCTTTTACTCTTTCGTTAGATAAACGTTTAAGCACCAATGTCCTTTCCCTTAGTGATACCAATCAATATAAATCAATACCAGTATCACTTGTTTACTCCATATATTTCTCCCCCTTTTTGTCACAAAATGACAAAGAAACGAAAAAATAAAGTACAAAACCGAAAGGATCTTACAAATCTCAATAGACTTACAACCTATAGAGTTAAGCACGAGGGTTCCACACACCATTTTTGATAACCAATATCAAAACCGAAACTACAAAGTAATTTTATTTTGATATGTTATCAAGAAAACAAATGCTCGAAGAAATTTTCCTTAATAGTTTATCAAACCAAAAATCGACTAAGCACCTTAGTTCCTTTGCTAAACCGATTGTACAAATACAATCGCTTGTTCGATAAGACCAAAATAAAGATATCTCTATTTTTCTCATCAGGTTATAATTATCCATATAACTTAGATCTTTAAATTTTAAACAAGACAAGTACTAGGTTAGTAAACTAGCATTTCTTGTTAAGGCATTCTATTAGACTTGAATAATCGAAACCCCCACTTTGATAAGTCTAACTAAGATCAGAATTAACTTAGTTTCTCATATCCGGAATCGAATTGGACTAAAAAATTCATCCCGTAAACATTTTCTTTCGTTAAGCCGGAAACAATTCATACAAACTAAATAAATAAACTTGCATAATTTTTTACCTCAACCCGAAGAAATTGAAACAACATAGACATTAAAGCACCGCAATTGCACCGAAATTTTGTAAGCCTAAACGATTGATACCAAACAATAAAGCAATATAACAATAGTTTTTCTTAACCGGAAACAATTGAATCACACACACATCCATACACAAATAATGGAATAAAACATCAATTGTACCGAAATTTTGTTAAGCAAAAGCAATAAATATATGAAACAAAATCAGGCTTTTCTTAAACAGGGAAACGATTAACTAACAAACTCGTTACCTCAAATTTCGCATCCTCTTTTCCAATATGTTTGCATCTTCTTCCAGGGAAAACTGATATCGAAATATCATTATGTTGTCATCCTTATGCAAAACAAAAGAATAACAACAACCAACCTTTACCAGAGAAAGGTTGCAAAACCGGTTTTTAACTATTGCAAGCAAACGTTGAAAACCCTGAAACACATATACTTTTATGCTAAACCAAATGATTCAACATATTGTGACTTTTTCACATATTGTTTCTATCAGAACCCCTCATGATCCTTTGATAAAGCCTACCAACATGGGATAGAACTTAATCCTGCTAAACCAAAAAGTCACCCAAACCATAAGGGTTCACAACATTATGAGATTGAATATCAAGGTAATAAAAACGAAATCAAACATCCCATAAGCATACATAGCAATAACATAAAGCATTCAAGCACGAACTATGTAAATCAAAAACTATCACAAGAAAAATTATAATTCAAATAATTTTATTTATAATAAGATAGTTTTATTCATAATAGACCTAATACAATCATTGAAAGAAATCAAAAATTGATGTCTATTATCTGTTGCAACTCAGTCTTTCATATCAGTGTTAAATGAAGGCTGATTATTACTTTCAGTCTTCAGCTTGTGAATTTCTTCAAGTAGAAAACCTTGTTGCTTGACCAGAATTTCTTGCAGGTGAGAAATTTTCGTGAAGGATTCTGCAAGAGCATGTAATTATGTCTTTGATTGAACACAAAAGTGTGTCAATGCTTCAATACACAAATCTTTCCTCAGCGTATTCTCTCTTTCCTTCTTGCTAAGCCAATCCCCCTTTTTGATTTTACTCTTAATATCAAGAGAAGATCCAGACTTAATCTTAAGTTGATCTTTCTGATCTAGCATCTTGCCAACAGGAGATGTTGGATCCAGACTCATGGTTCGGACAAGGAATGACCAAAGAATGAGAAAGATCTTTTTCTAATTTTCATACTTCCGAAAATATAATATTCCTAAAAGTACGAATCAAATATTTTCAAATACTAGATTTTATTCCCATAATCTACACACAAGTGCCTTGATTTTTCTTCTTCCTCACTCAAAATTCGGCACACATGGTAAGGAAAGAATTCTAATACCAATCAGGTGGTATTAATATGAGATTTTCTCTCATTATGGAAACTTGAACAAACAAAGTGTCCTTTATCTAGCATCGTATGAGAAATTATCCTCTTGTTACCTCGAACTAGCGAAGTATCTTGAGATTGACTTGGGTTTCCTATGCAACTTTTAGCAATTCCTGTTTTTGAGATAGTTTTTGCATCTTGTCTTATTTTTCCCTTTTCCATTAGATGATTTAATAACATCAGAAGATATGTCCATTTTTAAAATGGTTAAATCACTAATGGAGGAGGAAGAAATAAGATTGACAACTAATTCAATATTAGTTGTTTCCTCTTCTTCAGAATCATATGAATCAGAGCTCTCATTTAGAGTTACATCCAGAGCCTTGCTTCCAGTGTATTTCTTAAGATTGGGATAGTCTTTAGCAATATGACCAAACCCTTTACACTTAAAGCACTGCGGCTGATATTCATCATCTTCTTCATGATCCTTTTTGACAGGAATTCGATCATGTGGGCGAGAAGATCGATGAGTATCCTTAATGAATCTCTTATTTCGCTTCTTTAAGAGATCTCGAAACTTTCTAGTAATCAATGATAATGATTGTTCAATTTCATCATCAGAATTTTCTGCAATCTGTTTATCTGAATCATCCATCTGTCTATTCCTCTTCATTGGAGCTTTCGGAATTTTTGCAGCTTTAAAAGCGATTCCTTTACTTTGAATAGACTGTGATTCATGATCAAAGATATTTAACTTTCCAACGACTGTGCTTCGTGAGAGAGTTGTGATATCATTTTCTTCTATGATTGCATGCTTCTTAGAACGTATCTTGGTGGCAACGATCTGAAAATTTTGCACACTATATCCTTTTCAGAGATAGTCTTTTCAACAGAGAAAAAGGCATTAATTATCTCAGAGAGTTTAAGATGAAACTTTTCAAAAGTGTCATTGTCATCCATTCGAAGGTTTTCCCAATCGGACGTAAGAGTTTGAAGTCTAGCTTCTTTCTCTGAAGTGTTTCCTTCGAATACGATCTGAAGATTATCCCAAGCTTCTTTCGAAGTTTGACATGTTGATACATGATGTTGCAGATCACGACTTACATCATGTATTATAACATTCAAGCCATCTGAATTCTGCTTTGCAAGAGCCTTTTCTTCGTTTGAAAAATCTACTAAGCGTTTAAACTCAGTTTCCGAATTTTCTATCTTTAAACAAATGTAACCATCGATGACTAATAGACATGTATTAAAGTCTCGTGATTGAAGAAAAGATCTCATAGAAGATTTCTACCATAGATAGTTTGTTCCGTCAAATCTTGACGGTACGTTAATTGAAGTCGATTCATGAGAACTCGAGTTCATTCTTATAGGATGGATCGCACCAAACACAGATTGTTAGATATTTTCGTGTTTTCCTGCTCTGATACCAATTGAAAAGATGAGGGTACCTAAATATACCTCAAACTAAAACTTTTCCACCTATAAGTCCTTTCTCCGAAAGTGAGTGTCTATGGACTTAGTCGAGACAATACAACAAATCGGTTCACACTTCGTGTGATCGTCTATGGATACGAGATCAAGACAATACAACAACGAAGTATGTTTACTTGATAAAAGATTCGGACTTAACCAAACACAATAGGATTACTTATCAAGTAAATAGGAATTTAACATTTGTGTAATTTACTTTAAACTATAATAAGAATAATTATAATTGTGAAAAATAAAAGTAAATGACACAACAAGATTTTTTTAACGAGGAAACCGCAAATGCAGAAAAACCCTGGGACCTTGTCCAGAATTGAACACTCTCAGGATTAAGCCGTTATACAATATCAAACCAACTTCGTATAGTTGAGACCAAGCAACTAAACCTATAGTTCACCTAGTTCCGTCTGTATTCCCACGCCTCCGACTTGTAATAATTCACGTACTTGGAACAATTCCTTTGGTTCGTATTCCAAACAGTAAAGGAACAACAAATATATTTGGTATCAACTCTTTTCAACCAAATGATGTGAGTTCGACAAAAGGCTCTTCTATTTATCTCAATAAACTCATTCGTCAGGTTCTTAGATCTATCTTATTATCAACTACCAAAGTAATTGTTAAGATTTTGCAATCAATACTTTTAATCACAAAGAATTGTATTGATGTCGATCTACACAACTAATCAATCTAATCTATCACAAGGATAAACCGATTATAGTTGGATTCTCTTTCACCGAAACAAGTATTGTGCACATCAAAGATTATGAATCAAAATCAGAAATATTCAAAGTATTCTTTGTCTTCAAATCTTCTTAGATATTCAATAAACACCCGCATACAATCAACTTGGATCTCTTGTGATCAATCACGCACAGAACGGAGTCTGTTAACAATGGATTATCACAAGACGTCTTTAGATCTACAAACAGTTTAAAGATCCCCGTCGAAACTTCGATCTAGTTTGAGTGAATCTTATATCGGAAGAGAAGATTCTCAAGCATAAACAAACTAGCTTCAATCAAAGTTCAACCATCGTTAGTCAATCAAATCAATCGAAAACAAAAGATAAATCGAAATTATCTAGTTTCCCACCAACGGTACTAATAGAGCTTCTCAATCCCAAATAAGTCTTTAAACTGAGCGGACGTAAGAGATTTTGCCTAATTAGGTTACTCTCCTCTCCGAATAGGCGGTTTCACCAGTAGCAGCACTAGTTTTGTTGTCTCTGAGGATTAGTCTGCTCGAAATGCAAACTTTGATATTTATAGACCAAGGAAGTTTGGACACCAAGGAATTTCCAAAACCGAAAGCATTCTCAAGATATGCAATATATTCCAGATTCGGTTTCCATAATTCTTGGAAATACTTTGTCCAAATAATGACAGAAAATCTCTTAGAATATCCAACTAGCAAATGCACATTACTAATTTTCATTTTCCAAAAATAAAATTAAAAACCTTAAATAAAAGATTCTCAATATATTTTATTCGATCCAGGATTTTCTTCCTTTAGCTATTAAGGAATAACTTTGAACAATTAAAGATAAGCGTCACTGCACATGTTTAAAATATGTCGACATATTTACTTTGTAAGTCCTCTTTCATACTTACAATCTTGAAACCGAGTTGCCACACTTCCAAACAAGTTTAGAATTGGTTCATCTGACTTTCAAGATCTACGTGATTGATCAAGGACACTCAATCACTAAACATGGGTTTCACGGTTCTACCAAAACAAGTTTCGGTTCTACCTCCATGTGAGTACTTTGCATAGTCACGCTAGTTACCAAAATTAGTTTGACTGGGTACTAGGATCGGTTCCTACATATATATGGTATCTAACTTGTACTTGGTACACATGTCCATAGGATCGGTTCCCCTTTGCCTAAAATCGTGTTGCACATGTCCATAGGATCGGTTCCCCTTTCTGCTAAAAACTTGCTTCACCTCGTACATGGATCGATTCCCCTTTGTGGTAGGTTGTACCTCTTACTAGGATCGGTTCCCCTTTACCCAAAGTCGGTCATACCAATAACACTAAATCGATCATACCATCTCAGGTGATTACTTAAGATCGGTTTCGCTAATAAAAGTCATACTAATACAAAAGTCAGGTCTTTGTGAATAGTTTTACCAAGAACATAAACAATTCATGAGCGGTTATACTAATCACACATATTGGCAGTTCAAAATATATGCAATGAATAATAATACTAACAATGCCTGGCGATTTCTCTTTCGATTCACAAAACAAGTTCATGAATTAACTTCCTTAAAACAAATGTAAAACATTGTTTCCTAGGATGAAATATTCACCTTATACCCATACATAATCACAATAGCATTCAAACGATTATGTCGATGTATTATCTACAAAGTTTAATGGTTAAGCAATAAATATCGTATTGTATTCCTTAGTACTGTGTCTATCTAGAGTGTTCATGCTTCGCAGTTTTGTTTTCAATATGCACGACTTGAAAGATATGTTATGGAATGAAACAATTCAAGTCAAATATCACTAACCTCAAGTGGAAGGATGATGTTTTTGTTATAGCTTCTTACTTCTTCACTTCTTCAAGTCTTCGCAATACTTGTAATGTCTCATATCCTAATACTTTCAAGCTAACCTATACGAAGTTGACTCTAGTACATAATCAAATGACTCTTTAAATGAGTTTTTATTCACTAAAATATGACAACCAAACTTGACATACCAACGCTTGGTGGGTTCAACCGATCTATGCTCTAACAGATTCACCTACAGAAGGGAAAGATGAGCCATACCTAGTGTCAGACGTTATCTTAGGGGGTTACTGCAAGCTCATCAATGCCGATGAAATGGAAGGTGTGACAATTCACTCACGATGGCTCAAGCCTTTCAATACCTAAAACGATGTGCTACTTTTTCCTTCAGCGTTCACTTTAGTATTTTCTCTAGCAATTTGCCTTCTCATGTAATATTTTTAATTCCTCCAAAATGATTGCACTGCTTGAATTCATAATTAGGTTTTCAATTTGTCAGTTAATCGAAGTATCGTTTCCTTTTAGAAATCTCTTTACTTCTGAATCATGACACAAAGTCTTGAGCAAGCCTAAATCATCATCATTACCCATCAATTCAAACCAGAAATACAAAACCCTAAAAGAAAACATCTCATATCTTTCAAGAATCACTGAGGAATACATATAGAAAGAAAATTGCCAAGGGAATCGTCACACAACCAATATATGATCGTTAGGGCAAGCGCTTTTGTACCCTGAAGAAAATCCTACTCCAACGATAAGGCGGCCTCTCGATCACCACATCATTACGCGGATTGCAACACGATATCAATTGGAGGTGTACAGGTTCGTAATCTTTAGTTTCCATTATTGCATCCCTAGTTACATGCAATTATCATTTAGGCAAGACATGGTCACATAAAAACGCATCACCACTTATGTGTGTCGCGTTATCTTTGGCTGCATGACTCGATGGAATGGAGAGATTCTACTGTAACCCTACTAGGGAGTACTACAACTAGGGTCTCCTGATATCGTAAATATAAAAAAAACATCATTTAATGAAATCTAGACTCAGCCACAAAAATACTGAGTATAAGAAGAAAGTGTCTACAAACTATGAAGAGTGATCATATACGAATGAAAGTAACAAAGGGAAATCTAGTCATTAAAGAGATCAGCAGTGTCGTCACCGGCGACATCATTGGAAGCTTCTTCAACCCCTTCGTCACAAGCCGCTACCACATCCTCCTTGGAAGCCGCCTCGACCATCCTTTCAGACGCTACTTCAGCATCTCCAGAAAACCGCCACAACTTCCCTTTTAGAAGATGCACCAATATAGCTTTCGGGAATGTTTTTCAACATTCTCTCCCGCGGTCGCTTCAATATTCTCTACAGAAGCTACTTTGACCTCTTCCCGGGAAGCTGCACTGACATTCTTTTCATAAACTACCCCAGCAGCCTTCTGAGGATGATTCGGTTTGTCCACATCAGAATCGAGAATGATGATGCCGTTGTGTATAGGGTAATCGTGCTTGTTTTAACTGAGAGGCCGCTTATGCTCGATCTTTCGCCGCGTTAACCGAGCTGCAAACCTTTCAGCTCTCGCGCTCGTCGGCTGAGGCGCTTCGTCGTGCCTCCATTTCTCCTCCATGTCGACTGAAGCCAAGAAATCTTGTAGACGCCCTCGAACGATGCGTAAGTGCTCAAGAGACATACCCTCTATGGCACGACCGGCTTCACAGAACAGAGAATCTATTTTGGCCATCACCTCCTCGAATGCGTTATCCCTGGGTTTGTCGACTTCAAAGCTCTTCTTTGGAGAAGTAGATGAATAGTCATCACCAGCGGTTTCCATCATATACTGCAAAGAGGCGTTATGATTATATCAACAATCGGAGAAAAAAGAAGAAGAGAATAATCAATCAAAAATCAAATTATGTAAGTGAGGAGCAATACCTGGAAGAAGAAATCAACTCTGTGATGATCGGTGAAAGGCTCAAGCGCTTCCTTTATATTCCACAAGTGAGTAAGGTTCCGGAAAGGAGAGGAGTCTCTACTTGCCGTGTATAAAGGATTTAGATGCGGGATAACGATCAAATAGATGATTATCTACCTGAAAACAACTGGCGTGCGCTAAAAGGAAACGTATCATACTCAAAGGTTGAGCCAGCCCCTATCCTGGTAATATACGCCAAACTTCTCTCGTGAATTTCTTTGATTGTCTCTATCTAGTGCTTACCTCGCAATAGCATCACTATTACTTGCTAAGCAGGGGACGTAATATTGAGGGTGGTTTGTAGTTCAGGGTCAAAATTGTATAACCCTATATTTAATGCGTCGTCATCCTGCAAAGAAACGAAAGTCGTCTGAAGGTGATGAGTGCATAAACCTCTTCGTTCACAGATGTATTGAACAATTCAATATATTTGTATATATACGAATATATATAAAATTCACTCAGAATGGTGCATATAGCAACAATACCAAATATTCTATGAATTTTATATTCCGCCAGCATTATTCATTAATGCATTGACCTCCCTAGTATTTTCCTATGCTACGTTCTCAGCTGAACTCTCAGTATTGTCATGACATGACGATTAATAATCATTCTCAACGGAGTAGCATAAATCTCCCGAAGTGTCAGTATTGGGACCTGCATGAAAACACTTAGTAGGCTACACCACTCTCTATAAAGAGATCAGCGTGTTTACACACTTTTTAATTAAAAATTAGGGTATATTAATTATATGTCCTTCCTTTTCAAACCCAAGAAATATATCTTTGTTCAACAACAAATATTTCCCTACTTTTTTATAACCTTATCCATTTAATATTACATTACCTTAATACTCCCACCCATATAATATTTTTCTTTATTTCAAAATGGAAAAAATTTCTTCCTCTACCACTTCACCACCACCACTAGCACCATCACCACCAACATTCAACTACCATTCCACCACCACCGTACAACTACCACCACCTACCAACCGCCACCACCACCAATATTACACCACCACTCGTTCACCACCACCATTAAACCACCAACAGTCATCCACCACCACTAGTCCGTCACCGCCACCACCACTAGCCCGCCGTCGTCTCCATCACCGCCGCTACCGTCGCCTCCACCGCCATCACTGGTTCAGATATTTTTGTATCAACAACAATAATTGATCCAACTCAGTTGGATCAACAATGGATGTTTATCCATTTCAGTTGGATCAACAGTGGATGTTTATCCATGATGATGGATCAACAGTAAGTGGTATAAAACTGAAATTGATACATTTCACACTAGAAGTTTATCCATTGTAGTTGGATCAACAGTATAAGTTTATCCATTGCAGTTGGATCAACAGTATAAGTTTATCCATTGCAGTTGGATCAACAATGGATGTTTATCCATGATGATGGAAAAATGCTACCATTTCATCAGCTGCAGTTTCAGATCCATCAACAAAACCATCAACCACCATTAATAATCCATAACAGCAACCACCGTCACCGCCGCCTCCGCCACCATCAGTTAAGATAATTTGTATCAACAACAGTAGTTTATCCATTTAGTTGGATCAACAATGGATGTTTATCCATTTCAGTTGGATCAACAGTGGATGTTTATCCATGATGATGGATCAAGATTAAGTGGTAAAACTGAAATTGATACATTTCAGTTGGATCAACAGTAGAAGTTTATCCATTGCAGTTGGATCAAAAGTAAAAGTTTATCCATTTTAGTTGGATCAACAATGGATGTTTATCCATGTTGATGGAAAAATGCAACCATTTCACCAGCTGCAGTTTCAGATCCACCAACAAAACCATCAACCACCATTTATAATCCATAGCAGCAACCGTCACTGTTTTCTATGAAGCTTCAACGCCAATTCGAACCACCACCACCATCTCCACCAGAACCACCGCCGCCGCTACCATTATCATCCTTACCTCTCTCTTCATCATTCTATATTCCCTGTAATTCCTACATATTCATCTATTCATTTTAATCACAATTAATCCATTAGAAGCATCAGCAACTTCAGACTCGAACACACCCATTACTTCTCAGCAACAACAAGTTCATTATCTCCAACATATCCTATTGATTCACACACCATAACCATTTCGAAATCAATTTTATCGCAGCAGATCTCAGATCCCCTTTTCTTAATCGAATCGAACCACCAAATCGTTCGCAAACGTTGCTCAAAACTTGATTTCAAAACCTAAAAAATCAGATCTCGTTTTCTTTGGATATGATTTTAAAAATCGATTATAGAAGAAAAAGAAGGTTTCATATGTTGCTGATACATCTCGATTGTCGGTGGCAAAGGTAGGTGAATTTGCAGAGGTGGTGACGATGGAGATGCTGGTGGTGGTGGTAGAGCAACGGGGGGTTCGCTGCTAAATGAAGAAGAAGAAGAAGTAAGTAGGGATATATCTAGATAAAAACAATAGATAAGAGGGCAAATTTGGAAGAAATAAAAACCTTATTGGACCCCTGATGGGCTTAGGAATGAAGAGGGACATATTTATTGTGTGATAAGGATATTTGTATAGACCATCAAAAGTAGGGACAAATATTCAATTACCACTAAAAATTAACGCGATCGAACATGTTTAAATTCCTTAAAGAAAATATAGACTGTCCATATCGGTCTTAAAAAATGATCACAGCCACACGATTTGGCCACACAATTCAACAAGCCTAGCTTGCTCCTAGCGTAACTAGGCGATCATCATGATAGACACCGGCGGGCCCACTAATATCTCGACCGGTCGAAATTTCTTTAGCTCATCCGCTACATCCTTGAACGCTCGCCAAAGCATGGGTGATCACGCTGTTTTAAAAAGAGCTCAAGCGAGCTAAAACTGACAAAAACAGTCTCAAAAACATCACGGCCGCCCAACTTAGCTAGCCTATTTGGACGTCTTAGATTTTCCTTCGAACTATCAAAGAAGTGCTAACATGCTTACTGTCGACCCAACTCCGCCCCTAGTCGATCGACTTGCTCATAGCAAGCCCAGAGCGCGTCAAATTATTTGCCTAAAGTAGGGTGAACGCGCCGTTTTAAAACCCTAAGTTGTGTTGCGGCAACACACTATTATCGCAAATCGATCACAACCATCCATTTTTGCCGGCCAAATTGAGAGGTTTAGATTCAATTAAGGGCCCCGAAGGTGACAATATGATCACCGTCGACCCACCTTTACACATGGCCGACCGGCCTGCTCAAACTAGTGCTCAATGCCTTGAATTGATCGCCCAAAAGAGGGTTGGCCGCACGGCTCCTAAACCCTAAATTACATCAACGACACTATGCAACTTCCACAAATCATCTCGTTCATCCAACTTCGCTAGCCTAGTTGGATGGTGTAGATTTGTTTTTAAGAGGCTAGCAGGGTAGCATTGTGATCACCGGCCACCCCTCTCCCATAGAGAGCGATCGACCAAGCAGTATCTCACCCGTAGGGATCCAAAGCGATCACCCAAAGGTGGCCGGTCACGCTCCTTTTTCTAAGACGCTCAACGCGCGACTAACTTGAACGATCTCTAAGACAACGATGCTTTCTGCACATCGATTATTTTTCAGCTGCTTGTTTGAAAGCAATGCTTTATGTACATGGTTAAAAAAATTTCGTGGTTGTAGTAATGATGATAAGGGGTATCGTTCAAACTCGAACTTGTGAAGGTAATGGATTTTTAGATTTAAAAATATATATACAAATATTGACAAATTGGTAGAGAGGTACTGGGACTAATGATTCGGCCAATCTTCATAACATAAGGGTTAATGATTTATTCTCAACAATAATAGCTCAAAACATATATGGACTCTTATTTTGCCAAAGTCGATTCTCAAAACATTGGTTGTAAGTCCTAAGCGTGATGTATCAAAACACCTAAGCCAAGCATACATCATCAAATTAAATAACAACCAATTAATTCAAATCATATTTCAATTTTAAATTAATGCAAAAGTCTTAAAAAGAATTAATGAAATTACCCCAAGTATGAAGTTTGGCCTCCTCCGTCGTCCCAGTGTTGGGTTTTAGCTCATCATAGTAAAAATGCTCTCAAAATAATTATTTATTGCTCAAAAAGTTGTTTACAAATGATAAAAATGAGTAAAACAATTGAACAGAAAAATCGCAACAGAAATAACTGTTGTAAAGGCGCTGTTCAGCTGTTACAAAAAGAACGATAAATGTTAACTGCTGTTGTGCGAAGAACTACGACCGAAGCTTGTGCGTCTTAGACACTGTTGATAAACGACTACTTCTGCAAGTCCGTTCTTCGTGTTCTTCATCTTCATCAATGGCAGCAGCAGCAGCAGAGAGAAATCATGGTTCTCGATCTGCAGCGTTCCTTCTCTCCTCCCAACTCTCGACAGTCTTCTCTGAGTCTCGTAACCTCTTTATATAGCCAACAGGGGATGAAAATATCTCGTCATAACTGTGAATCCTCTCGGTTGAATGCAAGAATATTTTCTCTTTACTCTCACAGGAATCACCGAGATTTCCTTGTATATATTCTAAACATAGAATCCAACGTCACAGTGAATATATTCTCAAATAACTTCCATATATCCGAACCAATCACCAGAGATATTCCCGGTCCTTGTTGTGAACAAATTCTCGAGAATATCTCCCAGAATATTCACGTATACCCTGTTTAGCTCTTGATCGTCTTATCCAGACAATTTGGATCCATTCCAAGACCCTTTCCTCGCCTGATGAGGGCTAAGAAACAAGCCCAAAAGAAATCATAGCTTTAATCTCTTCATGGATAACCCAAAATCTCGATTCTTAACTGTCAGACGTGAAACACTTCTTTCCCGCCAAATTTTTCATTCAAATTTTGGGAGGAAAACTGATCTCCCCCTAATCCAGTTCTGGTGTCCCTTTAGCAATTTGGGGCTGAAATAGTAATTTTTCTGGGTTCCTCCGGGATATTTCTGGGACGTTTCCGGTGAATTTCTGGGTGCCTCCCGTACATTTCTCCGGGGGTGTAAAACACTGCTTTTTGAGCCCATTTCGCCGCAAGGGCTTATTTCTCTAAAAATACCTACAAAGACATAAAATCACACAATAAATATAAAATCGAGCACTAACAATGCATACAATTGAGACATATTAGACACAAAAATGTGTCTATCAAATACCCCCAAACTTATTATTTGCTAGTCCTCGAGCAAAAATTATTCTTGAAAAGTGACCGAGTTAATCTCGGGTGGGTTTATCAGAGGTGTACCCACAAAAACCAATACTCCAGACCCTAACTATCTACGCAGAACCTTGGAAAGCACTAAAAAACCTCCTTGGTTGGCATACAATTATTGACTCTAAGAGGAAGAACCCTGATGCGAAATTCCAATTGCTGTACACGAGTTTGCACTCAAGCATACTAAAATTCATATAAGTGACAGAGCTCTACTAAGATAGTTTCACGATGGACATCATACTCGGAGTCAGACTAATCACATGAAAAGATTAAGAAGATGGAAAAAGAAAAATGTAGATGGTTGAAAAGTGAACGGTGTTTCCCATATCTGTCTGAAGGCCTCTGCCAAGGTGAACCTAACCTAAATGACTGAGATACCGGTCTGACTAATATTAACACACTGGCATATACAAGGGAACCAGTGGTCAATAACTTAAATCTAGATCAACAAACTGGCAAATACAAGGGAACCAGCAGTTGACTACACATAACAATAACCATTTTTTTTAAACTTAACGGCATGAATAGATCTTTTGGATCCAAGCGCATGCTTCTTGTCAGCAGATTACACGATAGTTCCCACGGGTCCTGCATTCCACGCTTACTTAGGCGACGGAAACAGGGAGAACACACGCATATTGCTATCCAAGTGTTAATACTTATTCCGATTGGTCTAACTGGTCTGGTCTTTTTTTTTTTTTTTTTTTTTGGAAAAGGTAACTCAGTCACTCTATTTCACCCTAGTGAAGGTAACAACTTGAATCGTGTGCCCCACCAAATCACTTGAAATAAAAGAAAACTAAAAATAGAAAGTGAAAAGGACTCGACGAGATATGGCGAAACTATCATGTTAATTCTAACACCTGAGCTCTGTGCTTTTATGAATAGACTCTATAGATGTTTCCATCTAGTCAGATTGGTTCCTCAGCTCCTAAAACAAAAATGTTTCCATCCACTTAGATTGGTTAGTGTTATCCTTAATAGGCGTAAATTTCTAGTCTCTGGAGTTTATTTATTATGCAACTAAAAAGTTTCTCCCGTACCCCCAAACTTAAATCTAACATTGTCCTCAATGTTCTAAAGATGAAACTAAAAGCATGAACAAGGAGAAACTGTTACCACTTGAAGCAAAAGAGATAAGGAAGGATATTACCGTGTCGCAAGAATATTGTGTTACCTCCCAAGAAGTGCTAAGTTTAAAGTCTTCAGCCAGACTTAGGAAAGGATTAGTCAACTCGAACCATAAAGTAACAGTCGAAATAACTGTGGGTCTTCAAAACGAAAAAGAGCTGACCAAAGGAAACTACAATAACCCAAGAAAGTGAACAAGAATAACATGCCCTTATCTAGTTTCCTGATTAAGATATTTATATATAACTGTGGTTCAGGTTCAGGTTCTATGAAAGGGTCTAAATAAAATATTTTCCTCGGATGCATTTCCTCATAGGTTGGATCCAAATTATTAGGTCCTAGAGTCTGGAAAAACTCAAATAAGAACTTGGAATCACAAAGTAATAACCTAAATAATTGCGGATCCTCTAAGTCAATCAGATATGACTTACATAATTGACTACAGTGAGAGTGGTGGTCATTCTTAAGATAATGTGTCGACCCTAATATCCTAAAGTGATTAGGTTTAGTCTCAAAACTTAATAACCGACACATCTTAAAATCAAAAGTTCCCACAATTGGTTGAAAAGTTTTTGGTGGGAAAACAAAGTCAATCTTGGTATCATAGCCTTGGTTAACCACATCAACCAGAGGATGGGTTTCTAACAACTGAGCTTCTTTCTGGACATCATTAGGTTCGGGAAAATGTGTATAAAGATAAACTTGTAAGATGGTTGAGGCACAAATGTCAAGTCCTACAGGAGGGTACTTTCTAAGAGTTAAAGCACATGGAGAATGATAATCACCCCCAAACTTAGAGTTTTCTTGTCTCTAGAAAGACTAGTCACAACTTCCCTAATTTCTAGGTCATCAGATTCCTGGAAATGGTCAATAGATTCTTCTAAGTTGGGTTCATCCTCACTCATTTCTACGAGTTTATCATCTTCTAAGACTAGTGTTTCTAAATCGCTAGATTCTAAAACAGTATTCTCAGGGTAAACTCTTTCCTCTAAACCATCATCACAATCATATAAAGGATTATCAGAGAAAGGCTCATAAACTAAGGTTTTAATCATAGTTACCTCCTCCGATTCACTTATAGGCACATCAAATAATGGATTATCCAACATACTGCAGGCTAAAGGATCATGAACTACATCTTCTAAAACGGTGGTATCTCTAATCAAATCCACATCCTTTTGAATAGGTGAATAATCATAAAAATTATTTGGATTTGAACTAGAAATAATATAATCACTATACAACTCAATTGGATTACTAGACTCCTGATCATTATGCCTACATATTTCAGATTCTTCATTACTGCTATCCTCATCATCATAGTACGAAAATGATTGAACCTTATCTAAATAAGTAGTGTATTTTATTCTAACCTCGTCCTCTAAATTAGGCAAATATTCACTATTTACATCAAGGGTAAAATTGGAAGCACTATTTTGGAAATTTAGATCTTTTAGAGAAGTTCTATTCTGGGTCTCTAACAAAAGCTTTTGGGCCGACTCACACGAATTCCTGACGTAATCTAGGAAATCAGGTAAAGAAAGTTCACTCATTGCATTATTTTCGTCCATAACTAAGTTATTCATTTCAGCGAACTTACGTGTTGTCTCAACTAAGTTACGTGTCGACTCAAGTAAAGAGGAATTGGCAGATTTTTTCTCGTATGACTGATGGTTGTGAGGATAGTGATTGGGATCACCATGGTATGAACCATAAGCTTGAAGAGTTTGGCGTTCCCAACCACTATTCCCACCATGGTAATGAAACTGATGATGTCCATATTCAAATTCGGGTCGATATTCATTGTATTGGCTTCTATCATACCAGCTCGACATTCTTAATTGCAAGGGAATTCTACACAATCACAAACAAGGCCGACTCGACTCCACCAAAACAAACCTAAAGATTGCTAGAAAACAAAAAGCATGATGGCTCCACTTAGATTGTTTCTAGACCAGCTTCTATCTTTCGAAAGGGAATTCGTTGCAGTTTGAGCAAACCCCTCTGGAATCAATCCGAGTCAAAGTAAGTTGAATTGAGGCGAGGGAAGCTCAGTGGAGCTTTGATACCCAAGGCCTCACCGCTATCACAAGGCGGCGCAGTCACGCATTCAACTCACAGAAACCATCATGAACTTTGGAGTGTGCTTAAAGAGAAACCAATATTTTTCGAACGAGTTTCCCATTAAGCTCGTTACCCTATCGGTCTCGTTCTATTCCAAATTTTAAAGCTTAGGTTCGCGTTCGGTTTCGTTTTCCTAAGGCGGGCAAGAAGAGAACGGTGATGAAATCCGAACCCTTATCTTGTTTAGGCCAGGCCTTGCCCTTTACTAGGAAAATAAAGACAGTCCGGGTCGTCCTCAAACAATTATCACCTTAAGGCAGACAGTAACCCGCTTGCAGGAGATTCGCGGGTGTTTCGATTGGACTTACCTCCCGTACCAGACGGGCGATGAACCGTTGTCGTCGACTCGGGCCACGACTCCTATGCCGTGTGCGAACCCGAGGGGCCGAGACGATATAGTAATCGTCGTCCTTCCCTGCACACAGTTTATATAATAATTTTTTTTTTTAATAATAATACCCTTCCGTAGGGTTAAAAAAATAAAGTCCAATTGTTTAAAGTCCAAAGTCCAAAATAAATAAATAAATAACTAAAAATTACAGTTTTACTCACACACTCTAAAAAAAAAATTAAAAATTAAAAATTAAATCATAAAATTGTCCTTTTTTTTCTTCTCTTTTCGCTTTTCGCTTTAAGCTTTTTCCTCTCCAAGTCCTTAGTGCTCCACTTCGAACCTGTAAATCAAAGACAAGAATACAAAGTAAAAAGGAACAAGTAATAAAAAAAAATAAACCTAAAAATTCTACCTAAGCACAAATCCGCGTCGGCGGCGCCATTTTGGTTAAAAAAATTTCTGTGTGTTGTAGTAATGATGATGGGGTATCGTTCAAACTCGAACTTGTGAAGGTAATGGATTTAGATTTAAAATATATATACAAATATTGACAAATTGGTAGAGAGGTACTGGGACTAATGATTCGGCCAATCTTCATAACATAAGGGTTAATGATTTATTCTCAACAATAATAGCTCAAAACATATATGGACTCTTATTTTGCCAAAGTCGATTCTCAAAACATTGGTTGTAAGTCCTAAGCATGATGTATCAAAACACCTAAGCCAAGCATACATCATCAAATTAAATAACAACCAATTAATTCAAATCATATTTCAATTTTAAATTAATGCATAAGTCTTAAAAAGAATTAATGAAATTACCCCAAGTATGAAGTTTGGCCTCCTCCGTCGTCCCAGTGTTGGGTTTTAGCTCATCATAGTAAAAATGCTCTCAAAATAATTATTTATTGCTCAAAAAGTTGTTTACAAATGATAAAAATGAGTAAAACAATTGAACAGAAAAATCGCAACAGAAATAACTGTTGCAAAGGCGCTGTTCAGCTGTTACAAAAAGAACGATAAATGTTAACTGTTGTTGTGCGAAGAACTACGACCGAAGCTTGTGCGTCTTAGACACTGTTGATAAACGACTGCTTCTGCAAGTCCGTTCTCTAGAGGATGCTCACTGGGGTATTGGTCTGGCGGCTTACATCGTGCGGTGTGCAACGCACCCATTACAAGAAAGTGTCAGGAAAGGACGTACGGTTAACAGTAATGAGAGTAGTGGGTGAAAGTATGACCAATATTCCCTCATAAGGGAAACACGATGATCACCACCTTCCGCACAACTCCACGTCTCCACTATTTAACTTCCTCCACTTTCTGTGAGATAAGGGTGCGCTCAATGACTTCTATAAATAGGTTTTCAACCTATTTCAAAAAACACAAGTGTGATCAACACAAGTATCCAGAAACCATATTATGATACAAATCATAAAACAGCCACACATTTATAATTCAACATTCTGATCTCAAACATCTTCTTCGCTTCCCTCCCTAAGATCAACCCTTCTCCTTCACTTTGTGACCGAAATGAATCTGGAACGGCCATTTCTTGGTTTAGGCTAGAGTCTTACCGATTGATCTCTTGAATCTAAAAGTACTCCCGTGCAGTGCATTTGTTTAGGGTTTGAATTCGTTTCTCATCAACACACTCAAATTTACCAAAATCAGCAGAATCAGTTTTTACTCCAAAACAGATTTCATCATTTTTATGATTCAATCATATTAGCAAAGACATGCGTGTGAAGAATGGGAATGGGAACAAGGAGTCAAAAGTGAGTTAGTAGACAACTAATTGATCAGGAGATAAATTAGTAAGGGATTTAGTATTGATTATAGTATCCAAGTGATGGTAGGAAAAGAACAGGGAGTTGAATATTTTCCCAAGACATTTTTTATTTTTTTAATATTGCATCCTCACTCTTGTGTGCATTGATAAAAAATATAACATTTGGTGAATTAGTGCTTGATTCATTGTATGATAACAATATAACATTTGGCTACTGGTTAATATCATGTGTAATAGAAGAATACGGGTTCTTACATCATGATTGCACAGACAATCGAAATGATAATTGATACCTTGTTTTACTACATTAATAATGAATCAAACTATTGTACAATGTAGAATAGTGTGTGGAAACGTATCAAAATACACCACCAACTTTTTTTTAGGAAACCTGTATGAACTAAACTCAAATATAATTCCGAGAGTTCAATTTAATGAATCTTAATCTGGAAATACATGAAGAGTTTATATCTCTTTCTCTTACAATCAGAATGATATAGAAACTATTCCGTGAACTTGATCATACCGTGAGATTACTTGGACAATTTCAAAGATCATATTCAAGAATCAATCAATTTATATCCAAGAATTGCGATGGACTTATATACTTAAATTGATTATAACGTACAACCTATGATATTTCAATTATAAAGATAAACAATATATAATCCGGGACCTAGTCCAGACTTGAACACCAAATTGTATTAAGCCGCTACAGACACTAGCCTACTATCAGAACTTCGGACTGGAATGTAGTTGAAACGGAAGTAAACCATCAGGACAATTCAGTACAGTCGCGCTCCTTCCTCCTCTTGAATCCTAGCAGGACTCTGGGTAATTGATTCCCTTAGATGATGTCCTTTACAGCCTAAGAGTTGCTTCAACTTAATTGAATATTGTAAACTAATCTGCCGTCCACAGATAAGCGTATATGTGATTTCCGTTCTGATCAAAATATCAAGGTGAGGTAGGAAATCTATTGCAATATAAAAAGTCTAGCAAACCTTAAAATCCGGTCTTATGACTCCTGAAGAGCAGCCTAGATCAAGTATAGACTTGTGGAATCACAAAGTTTGAGACAGAGAACTTTGCGGTTTCTATCTATCTTGTATGTTGGAGCAAGCTCGACAATCAAAACAAGATCATGATACACGAACTATCAAGATAACGATAGTTGGACCTGGATTCACGAATCACTAGGTGAAGTATTTTTATTCGTTAAACCCTACAAGAGTTTTAAGGAGAGGATGACTCTAGTTTACAACTAGGACACAGAAGAATAATGTCAAGGATTCAAAGATCCCAGTTGTTTGGGGTTCTCCTTATATAGACTTTTAAGTTCAAGGTTTCTTTGGATTGAAGCTAAGATAGCTTTGAAATCAAGCAATCAATAATCACTGTTAGATGAAAAACTTGGCTTGAGATTAACATAGCAGAATATACACTCTGGTTAGGATGAACCGTAACTGAACCATGTACAAAGACTTGTTCACGTACGGGTAGCCAAAACTAGCCACTTGAACAATAGACTTAGCCATTTGCATAGAACACTTTAAGACTTTAGTATTGAGTCATAAATATGATCAATAATGTTTAGATAATGTTTTTAGAGAGTTATTCAAATACCAATTATCTCATAGAAATAATTCTGATGCATCTGAAAATATTCGACAAGGTAAGTACGTGTACCGGGTACGTGTACTATACCTGTTCGTGAATATTCTTGTCATAGTATGTATACCGAGTATATGTACCTTTAAGACAAAAACGATCTCAGGAACTCACATATCTTTTGTGGTATGCGTACTGGGCATGCATACCTTATTTGGTTTTGAAACCAACAAATCTTTTCCGGTTTTCATACAAGGTATGCGTACCTTTCGTGGTTCACGAGTTCACGGGATTTTTATGGTATGGATACCGGGTATGTGTACCAAGAACTAGCGAACTATAGCTATGCCGGTACGTGTACTGGGTACATGTACTGCGGCTCTGGACCTATAACAGTTCTCCCAGTATGTGAACTGGTACGCATACTGTCATGTGTCCATATTTACAGTAGTTCTATATCTCTCTTATAATCGATTCGAATCATTCCCGAATAACATCAATGACACATATCACTGTTGAAAAAGCGTGGATCTAACAACCGTATCCAATATTTCAGTTAGCAATCTGTATGGACTAACTCCACTATGCCTTCAAGAGAATCAACTAGACAGTCAGACTCAATCTTAAGAAAAGTATATCAAAGAGTTATATCTCAATATCTCAATTCAATATGCAATCAAACAAATAGGAATTTGCGAGCCCAATTGAATACAATAAATAACTTGGACGGTATCAAAAACCAATATCCAAGTGTCAATCAATTTAATCAACAACTAAAGGTTGGATTCACAATTGATTGAACTTACGCACAACCTGTGATATTTCAATTATATAAACAAATATAATGCAGAAAATAAATAACACAGACACCAGAAGTTTTATTAACGAGGAAACCGCAAATGCAGAAAAACCCCGTACCTAGTCCAGATTTGAACATCACATTGTATTAAGCCGCTATACACACTAGCCTACTCCAAGTTAACTTCGGACTAGAATGTAGTTGAACCCTAATCAATCTCACACTGATCAAGGTACAGTCGCGTTCCTTACGCCTCTAGAACCACGCTGGATTCTGCACACTTGATTCCCTTAGCTGATCTCACCCACAACTAAGAGTTGCTGCGACCTAGAGTTGAAGACTTGATAAACCAATATGTCTCACACAGAAAAGTTTACTGAATAGATAAATCTGTCTCCCACAGATAAACCTATGAGTTTTTTTTCGTCTTTTGATAAATCAAGATGAACAAGAACCAGTTGATATACCGGATTTATATTCCCAAAGAACAACCTAGAAATATCAATCACCTCACAATAATCTTAATCGTATGGTAGCGAAACAAGATATTGTGGAATCACAAACGATGAGACGAAGATGTTTGTGACTACTTTTTATCTTGCCTATCGAAGATTAAATCTCGAGAAAATCTTAGAGAAGATAGTACTCAATCACGATAAAAACAACAAGATCAGAACACGCAACTACAGAGAAAATAGTTGGGTATGGATTCACAATCCCAATTGTTAGAGTATTGCTCGGTCGAACTCGCATGCGTTGCTATCTCAAGCATGTTTGTCAATGTTAGTGATCAAAACTATAAGTCTTGATTTCTAGTCTATTACAGCTAAGTCTCGGACTAGGATAGAAAGTGTAGTTGAGCTCAAGGACTTCATGGAGATTCATCATACAAGTAGAAGAACTACTCAAGGAACCGGTGGAACTTCTCGACAAAAAGGTACGTGAAGTCTTGAACTTATTTATCACTCAAAAGTCTATCTACTCTATCTCCTACTCTTTGAGACAAGAAGTCGTATGATATATATATAGACTTGGATTATACACATTTGGTATTTCGAGCCGAGTATACCTCGCCTATCTATATCTTGAAATATGTGTTGGTAATATTTTCACTTCGATCAAGTTTATCTTTACCATGCGAGGAAAGTCATGATATGTTTCAATCATCTTGAAAATTGCTTTGACGAGAAATAGTGTAAACGTCCTCTAAGAATGTTTCAATGATTGAAATGAGAGTTTAGATTACATAACCAATGGTGAACATAAGCATTGTTGTGGAAACATATTTATGTATAAGTCATATTCCTTGAACCAAAGTTTGCGAACTTTGTTGATCAAGAGAAACGGAAGAATGGCGTGAGCCAAGTCCACAAACTGCCGAAGTTCTCAAACCCGAGAATTTCTGCTGGAGTTGAAAAACTACTTGCGTGAAGCTAAATCCGCGAACTCAGTCCGCGAACCCAGTCCGCGAACCGGCGAAGTTCTCATACCCGAAAATTTCTGCTGGAGTTTTTAAACTCTGCCCGGTAACTTAAGTCCGCGAACCTAGTTTGCTAACTTGAGAAGGTTATATATCTGAAGATGATTTCTAATCTTAAACTTAAAAAGACTAAGGAATGCAATTTGCAAACCATGGATATAAAAGTTCATGAACCGATTCAAGTGAATCAAATCATCTTTGCTTCAATTGTGTCTTGTGTAGTACATAAGATTTCCTTGCAATTGAAAAACTCTCTAGCTAGTTCATTTGAACTAGTTATGGTGAAGAAGAACATGGTTGATATGAAATGCTCATATGGCTAACCATTTGGTTAACTATTGTTAAACCAACAAGTACATACGTTTGGGTACGGTTAACAAACCTATAAGCGTGCATTTTCAAGTGCGTGCAACAAGCTAAGTTTTCGATCTAATGGTTGAGAAATATTAGTTTGAATCTAAATCAGGTTTTCATCTAACGGTGAATATTGAATGCTTTGTTACTAATCTAACATTAATTGCAAACCCTGATTTGAAAGATTATATAAAGGAGACATCTAGTATTGTGCAACACTAATACCCACAACTTACGTGTGATACTAGTTTGCGTGCTAGAGTCGATTCTCCTTTAACCTTTGGTTTTCTTCTTCTAAAACCATGTTAACGACTTAAAGACTTCATTGGGATTGTGAAGCAAGACCGATACCCACTTTTATCGTAGTTGTGTGATATGATCTTGCATCTTCTATCGTCCGAGTACAATCAGATTGATTGGCTTGAGATTGATATCTCCGATAGGAAAGATATAAAAAGTAATCACAAACATCTTCGTCTCATTGTTTGTGATTCCGCAACATCTTGTTTCGCTACCATACGATTAAGATTGTTGTGAGGTGATTGATAACTCTATGTTGTTCTTCGGGAATATAAGACCGGATTATCAATTGGTTCCTGTTCACCTTGATTATTATCAAAAGACGGAACAAAACCTTTAGGGTTTATCTGCGGGAGACAGATCAATCCTTTGATAGACTTGTCTGTGTGAGACAAATTTGTTTATTGTCAAAGCCTGCGATTTTTAGTAGTAGAAACTCTTAGTTGTGGGTGAGATCAGGTAAGGGAATCAAGTGTGCAGTATCCAGCTGGGATCAAAGGCGTAGGGTGTACAACTGTACCTTGGATAAGTGGGAGACTGATTGGGGTTCAACTACATTCCAGTCCGAAGTTAGATTGGAGTAGGCTAGTGTCTGTAGAGTCTTAATACAGTGTGTGTTCAATCTGGACTAGGTCCCGAGGTTTTTCTGCATTTGCGGTTTCCTCGTTAACAAAATTTCTGGTGTCTGTTTTATTTCAATTTCCGCATTATATTGTTTTATCTTTATAATTGAAATAATACAGGTTGTGCGTTAAATCATCAATTAGAGTAATCCAACCTTTGGTTGTTGATTGTCATTGATTGATCCTTGTATATTGGTCTTTGGTACCATCCAAGTTATTCCTTGCATTTGATTAGAACTCGCAGTTCCTGCTTGAGTAAATCAAATCAAGAGAGAGATATAAACTCGTTGATATACTTTTAATTGATTGAGTCTTATTGATTCTATTAAAAGTATATTCGAGTTTGTCCATACAGATTGCTAAGCGAAATATTGGGTGGTGTTGTTAGACCCCCGCCTTTTCAATTGGTATTAGAGCAGGCAAACACGTTTAAGACCTTACAAGTCTGTGTTTGTAGCGATATGACTTCATGGACAAGAGTATTATCTCTGATAAACGCGTTGCCAGAAATAAAAGTTCTATCTCGTCAAATTTTATTAAAGAGAAAGTTCCTTCAATATTGAATATAGACGAACCTTGTGTTCTGACGAGACGGACTAACATCGACATGTGTGATCTCGATTACCCTTCAAAAGAGAGCTTTTCCATTAATGAACGGGATTCAGCCGAATAGAGTGGATTGATTCTAAATCTTGTTAGAATCCAAGATGATAGATTTAATCGGTTGAAGCACCATGTCAGTGTACTACTTGGTGTAATAAGAGAGTGCAAATCCAAAGGTAATGCTGAAGATCAGTCTTCGTGCACGACTCTTGAGACTAGTCTCAAAAAGGATGCCTTAGAAATTGAACATCGCTTGAGTAAGCTCTCTATTCAAGGATGCTCAAAGCAATCCAATATTCCAAGTACTTCTGACACAACTAAAGTGGCTTTATGCTCAGAAGTAAAAACAGAAGCCCCTTCTGGTAAAACGGATGTGCCCGAAGTCTCTATCACTCAAGGATGTTGCACATCAAATGGAGGGAAGAAATCTTCTAACGAAGATATTGAGACTGTATTATCTAATTATTCTGATCATCATAAAGTATGTCTTGTCTGTGAGACAAAGAGTTCTGTTAAGCGAAAGAGAACCTCTAGGTTGAAGAAAAACTCTGTGGTTCATCTTCAATACACCTCAGATTTAATTCTTAAAGGTGTAACTGACATTCGTATGACTAAACCAATTGGTTTTCGTACCTACCCTGTGTATACTACCAGGAAAGTCAGTTCAATGAGTTCCTCGAACACTCAAGAACAAAACATACATCTTAATAAACATCGTCTAAAGGAAGATCAAGTCATGGTCTCTAGAAATAACGCCTCCCCTGATGAGAAAGGAAGTTCAGAAGAAAGAAGAAAAATTGATAAAATGAGAGATAATATGAAAGAGATAATTGAAGGGTATAAAGAATTCGTCAACAGGTTGTCTTCCTCCTTAAACCAAAATTCTTCTGGTAAGAAATCAAACTATGTCTCGTATTTTGATGAACATAAGTTTTATGATAATTTCTCAAAAAAAAAGGGATCACTCTCTAGATTCAGGAGCAAAAAGAGACTTGACCATAAACACAAATCTCTTGATGAGCATGTAGCTCATACTTGTGCCAATTAATCACAAGGATTGAAGAGCTTACTGATAAAAACCCTATTGAGTAAGATGTGTTAATAATTAGGTATACTTTTGGCATCTACGTCTGTTGAGTTGAGTTATCTTCTTATTGTCCATAGCTAAGCTTCTTGATTGCAGAATTACTGTGCTTAAAGTATTGTTTGTGTCTAAGGTGTCTTCTCATCATCTTTAGGAAGTCTTCTTTTGAATCTTGTTTCTTGCTACAATTATGCTTAAAAGTGCTTTTATGTGCTATGGATTTTTTCAAACCTTGTTTTTGTAGAAAAAGTTTTGTTTGTGGGACTTTCTTTTCTGGGTAATGTTGCACTCGAACGGGTATCCATGTTCTGGCACGAGTCAACTGTTTAAACCCTAAAATCCCTTCCTCAAGAAACCCTTATATACTTACCTATTGAGTTGCAAAAGTCATGTACGCATACTCTAGGTTGGTTTCTGGGTTGTCAAGAACGTCTTCTTCTTCATCTTGATATGGTGGTTTTTCAAGAGGATTCCTTGACAAAAGTGTTGTTGAGTCCAAGAAGAAAAGAACCCTTGTAGACGAAGATCATCCTAATGCTTCATGTTATTTTGCCTATATTCATGAGGATGCTGAATATTCTAAGAGAATGGTTTCCTCAAAATCATCTAAAGAACCTACCAGTAAAGTGTCAAGCCAATTATCCTGAACCAAATCCTGAACTAAAGTGCTAATCATATTCAATTCTTCTAAATCATCATTCTCAGAAGGTTGTCTAGTAATATTAAAGACATTTAGTTCAGTGGTCATATTACCAAAAGCCCAGTCCTACAGTTGATGACAGCGTTAGCTGTGGCTAAAAATGGGCGACCTAAAATCACTGGGATTTGACGACTTGGGTCCTGAACAGGCTGGGTGTCTAGAACAACGAAATCCACAGGATAAATAAACTTATCAACCTCAATCAGAACATCCTCTATGACACTACGAGGGACTTTGATAGACATATCAGCTAATTATAGTGTCATTTTAGTCGGTTTCAACTTACCAAGACCTAGCTGGGTGTATACATGATACGGGAGTAAGTTAACACTAGCTCCTAAGTCAAGTAAAGCTTTATCGACCATGTGATTACCAATCGCACAACATATGGTGGGGCATACAGGATCCTTATAATTAGGGGGTGTTTGGTTCAGAAGAATGGAACTTACCTGACCAGATAAAAAAGCTTTCTTATGGACATTAAGCTTACGCTTTCGTGTACAAAGATCTTTAAGGAACTTGGTATAAGCATGCATCTGCCTAATTGCTTCTAATAGCGGAATGTTGATGTTCACCTGCTTAAATGTTTCCATTATCTCGTTGAAAGTCGACTCCTTCTTTGTTGGAGCTAACAAATGTGGATATGGGGCTCCAGGCACAAAGGTAGACATATCAGGAATTTCTTGGGAATCCTTAGAGACTGTTTCAGTTTCCTCGTCTATGGAACCCTCTTGGGAAGTAGAAGGTGGAACTACAGTATGTCCACTAGGCATGGCTACTTTATTGTCTACCGTTTTACCACTCCTAAGGGTTGTTATTGAGTTCACATGGTTTGATGATTTCTCACCATCTAAAGATATTTGATGGACTCCCCTAGGGTTGGGTTGTGGTTGACTAGGAAACTTTCCTTTTTCTCTCAATGTCTCATTTATCTGATTAACCTGGGTTTTCAACTCGGAAATAGCCTGAGAGTTAGCCTGACCTATTCTCTTATTTTCTTCTAAACCTTGAGCAACAGATTGATGAAACTGCATAGTGTTACAAGTTAACAAAGCAAGAGACTCTTCTAAACTCATAATCTTCTTATCTGAAGGGTTCTGAAACTGCGACGGAGCTGAAGGATTCTTAGTATGGCCAAAACCTGGGGGAACCTGAGCATTACTAGACTGACCTTGATTCTGGCCCTTGGACCAAGAAAGGTTTGGATGGTTTCTCCATCCAGGGTTATAGGTTTCTGAATATGGGTCAAACTTCTGTTGGTTATCAAACCTAGTGTTGTTATAAGGAGCATTGGCTTGCTCTTCAACATCATGGCCTTCCCAAAAAGGCTCATTTCTTCCACTACTACCACTAGAATGACCTAATTCTAAGGATTCTAACCTTTTGGCTATAGCTGCTATTTTGGCATCTGACTCATAAGATCCTTCTACCCCATTAACATTTCCTCTACTTAGAAGAATTGTTTTCTGGGGTTCCCTATTATTTTCCCATTGTTGGGTCTTATCGGAGATTTCATTGAAAAATGTCATCGCTTCATCAACAGTTTTATTCTCAAACCCACCTGTGCATAAGGACTCGACCATGGTTGTTGTTGAATAATATAAACCCTCGTAGAGGATCTGAACTAACCTAACCTTCTCCAAACCATGATGAGGACATTGAGATATCAAGTCATTGAACCTTTCTAAGTACCTATATAAAGATTCTCCCTCTTGTTGGGAAAAAGTACATATTTGTGTCCTAATAGACGATGTTTTATTCCTTGGGAAAAACTTATGTTTAAAGGCAGAAGTAAGTTGGTCATAGGTTTCAATTGACTCAGAGTCCAAACTATACAGCCAAGATTTGGCTTTATCTTTTAAGGAAAAGGGGAATAACCTAAGTTTCAACGCATCATCACTTAGGTTTTTAATTTTCAGAGTAATACAAACTTCCTCAAATTCCCTAACATGAAAATAGGGGTTCTCATTCTCCTTCCCTAAAAACATTGGGAGCATCTGTAAAGTCCCAGGTTTCAGTTCATAATTTGCCTCGGTTTCATCTAACTTGATACAAGAACGACGAGAGGTCCTAGTTGGGTTTAGCAAAGCTTTCAAAGTTGTCATTTCTGGCACTACCAAAGGACTAGGAGTACTAGGGGTACTTTCCTCACGAAGAAACAGATTCTCAAAACTGAAGTTTCCAAAAACGGGGCTCTCAAAAGAAGAGTCTTCGAGCTCCCCGCCTTCACAAGAAGAACTACTAGGTTTGTCACTAATCAAACGACCTAGAGTGTTTCTTTTCCAAGCCCGTTTAAAAACTTCGGGCATACACTAGAAAAACAAAATCAAAAAGAAAAAGTCCTAGAAAGGAAGGGATGTTCTATGCAAACAAAATCAAGGCTGACTCCACCACAGCAAACCTATTGATTTCTAGCAAACAAAAAGCATGATGGCTCCACTTAGATTGTTTCTAGACCAGCTTCTAATCCTTCGAACGAGAATTCGTTACAATTTAAGAAAACCCCTCTGGAATCAATCCGAGTTAAGGTAAGTTTAATAGAGGCGAGGGAAGCTCGGTGGAGCTTTGATACCCAAGGCCTCACCGGTATTACAAGGCGGCGCAGTCACGCATTCAACTTAAAGAAACCCTCAATAACTTCGAAGTATGCTTAAAAGAGTAACCAATATTTTTCGAATGACTTTCCTGTTAAGCTCGTTACCCTATCGGTCTCGTTCTAGTCAAAGTTTTAGGCTTAAGTTCGCGTTTGGTGTCGTTTTCCTAAGGCGGGCAAGAAGAGAACGGTGATGAAATCCGAACCCTTATCTTGTATGGCCAGTCCTTTCCCTTTACTAGGAAATTAAAGCAACCGTTTTCAAGTCCTCAACATATATGCATACGAAGGAAGACAGTAACTCGCTGACAGGGGATTCACGAGTGTTTCGACAAACTTACCTCCCGTACCAGACGGGGGATGAACCTTTGTAGTCGACAGGGGCCACGACTCCTATGTCATGTACGAACCCGAGGGGCCGAGGTGATATCGTAATCACCGTCCTTCTCTGCAAACAATTTATATTTAAACTACCCTTCCGTAGGGTTTAAGAATAATGTCCCAAAATTTAAAGTCCAAAGTCCAAAAATATAAAGTGCAAAAGAAAAAGAAAGTCTAAAAAATAAAAATCTACAAAAATAAAAATGTCTCTCTTTTTTTTATAAAAAAAAAATCTTCTTCTTTCGCTCCTTTCGCTTTGCCTTTTACTCCAGTCTTTAAGTATCACCAAAAGCTTTGGCAAAATTTTCTTTCGCTCCAAATTCCAAAATCTGAAAGAAAAAGACAAAAACCCAAAAACGTAAATAAGAACAAATAAAAAAAAAACCTAAATTTTTTTTTTAAAACTCTAGCCTAACGACAAGTCCGCGTCGGCGGTGCCAAAAATTTGATGTATTTTCAAAGTTGTTGTAGTAAAAAGGTTCGTTGAGACTTGTGAAAGGGATTTTTAGACTTAATTTTTATAAATAAAAATAGCGAACTAAATTAAAAAGATGTTGTGAAAATTATGGAGAGAATAGGACTAGGATTCCACCATTGGTTGATATTAGTGATTCAATAAAACAATAATTATGCAACTCAACATTCAGATTGATTCTAATAGTATTGCCTAGACATGTAGATTTCAAAAAGAATAGATGTTAATCCAAGCATAGAATATCAAAACCCTAAAGCAAGCATATTCTATCAAGAGAAAATACACCTAATTAATCAAAATCATATAAACAATTTTTAGTTCAATGCAAAAATCATAATAGAATTGTTGTAATTAATTAATACAATATATCACTTTTACCAAAACAACGGCTTCCTCCATAGCCCCAAGGATTGGGTTTAGCTCCGCATATTGGAAACACACTCAAAATAATTTTTCATTGCTCAAAAGTGTTTACAAGTGATGAAATGAGAGAAAATAATGATTAAACTGGGTTTGCTCTAAACGATCCCCCAAACTCTCTCTCTCTATTTATACACACAAACCCATTAATCAAATGTATTCTTCCATAACTACAAAATCTTCTTCTTTTTAATTAAAAATATCTTCAAGAATTTTTATTCTTCTTTATATTCTCTAAATTTCTTTATTATACCCAAATCTTCTTTAATTCGCAGAATCAAATCCAAGAGAAAATCCTCTAAGATATCTTTTATGTTTAATAGAAGATAACTTTTTTTTTTTCAAAACTCCGGTAATTAATACTCATAGATTTCCTATTTATAAGGAAGAAGATATTCTTGTCTTAAAAATTGTAAATCCTTTACTGTTGAAACCCAAATTTCTCTCCAATATTCTGTTCGAAAATGAAGAAGAAGGTGGTGCCCCTATCCAAAGTGCAGGTGCCTTTATTAATTTTCTCAGAGAGCTGCAAGCATCACTATTCGAGCAAATTTTTCCACACAAGTGTATTTCTCCAAAAACGCCTACACAAACATAAAAACACCATAATAAGTACAAAATCAAGCACTAACAATAGAGACACTGAGGACAATTCAGACACAAAAATGTGTCTATCAAGTAGTTCTTCTACTTGTATGATGAATCGCCATGAAGTTCTTGAGCTCAAATACACTTTCGATCCTAGTCCGAGACATAGATATAATAGACTAGAAACCAAGACTTATAGTTTTGATCACTAACATTAACAAACATTCTTGAGATAGCAACGCATGCGAGTTCGACCGAGAAATGCTCTAACAATCTCCCCCTTTGTCAATTTTAGTGACAAAACTATCAATACATATGGAATACAAAAAAGATAAAGAAACTTTAGTAGCTCCTATTCCACATTCTAATCTTCAACGTTCCTCGAAATCTTCGTCACTTCCAAGTACTCCAATGATCCCAAAGGTTGTAAGTTAAGCATCACCGCTGTTGAAGATCCGTAGCTATAACAATGAGAAAACATAGTTCTCGATCATTGTTATACAGTGTCATAGTATTATTACACAGCGTCAAAGTTCAATTGTATCACAACTTCAACAATAATACTATGGTGATATGTATCACTCCCCCTTAGTCAATACTCCATCTCACATGGAAACCACTCCCCCTTACACAATGATCCGAAAACCATATGTATTTGTAGTGTGAACTACATATTAATTCTCCCCTTTTTTGTCAATAAAATTGGCAAAGGTAAAAGAACGGGATTATAATGAAATTTCCGAGAGAGACATTTCATGACAAAAGGAAAAAAAATACATACCAACTAATTTAGATGCAATCATAAAGCCGAAGCTAAATGTATTAATCAAGGAGTTTAAAGATACAAGATAACCCCTCTAAAATTCCAAATCCGCACTCCCCTCAAGATATGACCATTAAGCACAAGTTCAAAAGAACTCTCCTTCATTTGATGTCATTCCCGAAAGAACAACAAGAGCGACCTTAATTTCAAAAAGAAAAGAAAGATTTTTATTGGACACCAAAAACCATGGGAATGATTTCCTATATCCAAAAACTCAATCAAATTATTCATAAGTAAACCCATGATTAATTTAATCGGAATACGCAATCAAATTAAACACACAAAGTGATCAATTCAATTGATTATGCTCAACATAAGAGAACTTATGGAGACACGGAAATACTCAACTAGATTAATTACAAGAGAGCCCATAATTAATCTAATTGGAATACACAACCAAACTAATCACAAAAGTAATCAATTTAATTGTCCTTTGTTTTGCTCGACATAAAAAAACTTACGGATCAATAACTAAATAACCAAACAAGATGATTAATTTAGTTCAATATGCTCGACATAACATATCTCACGGAACACCAACTAAGCTAATAAATCAACTTGGTTGTATAGTGCTCAACATAAGATACATTACAGAGCCTCACAGTAATACATAAAAATATGGATCAGGGATGATCAATATTGCGGAATACACAAGGATTCATTCTATCTTCAATCACTATTTACATAACGACAATCAATAGACATAATCCTTGATAAATAAGATTTTAACCTATCTTCCATCAAATAATTGACAATATAGGCTTAACTTTTGTATTTGTCAAAAGTCCATTCATTATTTTACCAGTACGTGAATACCACCAATTACGAACGACTTTACTTTTGACAGAGTATGGTACAAACTTAGTTCACGGACGTAAGCACCAATATCCCATAGAAAATTCCAATATAGAAAATTCCAATATATCCAATCATAAAGATTAATACTGCAAAAACGTCATCCTCCAAATATTTTTAGAATTTAAACCAAATAAACCTAAAAAATAACAAGAAGATGAAAAATAATAGCTATGTGTAAATCACAATCATTGTTATTCCAAGCACTAGTTATTCTTCTAACTAAACCAAAAAGAAGACATACTAGGCAACAATTGAATCAGGTTTCTTTGACCACTTCATACCTTTGAAACGGACCATCAAAGTAAGTATCACTGATATCCTTGATCTTCTTGACAGTCGAAACACCATGTTCAAGAGTTAAAACATTAGTTTTTCGGTCAACAATGCGAGCAAGATGTCTAGGTTTGGCGCAGTCAAGGATAACTTTCTTCTGATTCCTGATTAAGATATTCTGATTACCAAGGATTTTTGCCTGTCCATCAATAAGCTGGTTTATCTGCAATTGAAGGTTAGCAAGTTCGTTCTTAACCTTACTTTGAACGAGAATTAAATCCTTGACAGATTCTCCAATCCAAGAGTTATACTCTTTTCTGTCGAGCATCTTTTTCAGAACAAACTCTTGAGCTGGATCACATCCTTTTAGGTCTTCCTCCATTGTAGGGTTTACTTCTTCTTTAGGAATAGTTTCCATAGACATCCTTTTTGAAGTTAAGAACACGTATATGAGATATATATATATATATATATATATATATATGTTAGGTTGTACACCCTAGATAGAAACCCTAGAGTTCCTTGAGGAGATATGGACGTCCGTGGGATAACCCGAACGTATGAACAAAAAGGATGGACCAAACAGAGGAAACTGCATATTGTGACATTTTCAATGCTTATGAACAGGTTAGAAGAGTCACAATGAAGAAATACAAAAACACTCACAAAGTAAGTTATCAATCATACAGACAGATGAAAATCCACTAAATACTTGAGCATCTCTCAATCATCATCCTTGTATCTCTCAAGTTAGATACGAGAATAGAACTTTCTAATATTAGGTAGCAGAGGGAGACATAGTCTCACCATAGTTATTGAGAGAATAGTTGTGATTTTCACCTGGATATCTGACCTCAGTATTTCTTGTCTTCCCTTGGATGTTTCCAAATTTAGAGAAATTTCTCACAGCCCTTCCTGAAAGCTCAATAGAAGAAGCTTTCTGATTACTGAGTCTAGGACCTCTAGAGATCGGTTCCAGAGGATTTTCGGAAATGGGTCTCCATAATCTAGACTTATATTTACCAGAGTTGTTCTTATAAGCACTGGACATGCTTTCATTAGCAGCACAAGAATTTATACCACTAGAATGCACAAAGGTCATGTAATGATTTCTAGGGAAGAGATCATTATTATAAGTCGCCTGGTTTCCTGTGGACATAAGGTTCACTGCTGTAGTCGACTGACTATTTGTTCCATTCACAGCGAAGCGAAGCAAATTGTGAAGTTTAGCAATTTGTTTCCTCCTGGCAAAACAATGGATAGCATAATGGTTCCCTTTTGCACAGAAAGTACAGGTTCGTGGAGGAGAAGAAAAAAACGACATCTGTTTGAACTTCACAACCCTGTGTGAAGATGGTAAGTTATGTAAACTTTTCTTGACACAATTTTCTCTTGGAGGATATTTCTTCATGTACTGTACGTCAGGAACAATGGAGCAGAAGAATTTTTCCTTAAGACGGAGTCTCCAAGGACTTGCACTGTTCATGGGCTAGTGAAAGGGATGCTTCTAGTTTCTCTTTTTCAACACGAAGTCTGTCAAGATCAGATGAATGCGTCTTGATCAAACGTTTTTCTCTAATTGACCCTTCTTTGACAATATTTTCAAGATCACAAATCTTTTCACGCTGTAGATTATTTTCTTGAAGAAGTTTCTCAATATCCTTAGAGAATGACTCAATAATATTATAGAGTACACGTTCTCGATCAATATAATTTTCAAATTCATCGATGAGTTGATCATTATTATGAAGATCAACAAACCCAGTAGAATTTTTTGCGATTCTGGTGAGCTCCATTTCAGCTTTTGCCATTGTGTCCAATGTCTCATTGGAGGAAGAGTGATCAACACAAGATGAGACAATCTTCCTACCTCGGGATTCGGAAGAATCATAAGGAGAAACCCTTTGAGGTATTCCCGAGACAGCTGACATAGTTGAAAGCTTTAGGAGGTATCTTGGTATGCGTAAGAGATTCTGTCCTCAGACTCAGATTTCTACAAACACAGACTTGTAAGGTCTTGAACGTGTTTTCCTATTCTGATACCAATTGAAAAAACGGAGGTCTAACAACACCACCCAATATTTCGCTTAGAAATCTGTATGGACTAACTCCGAAATACTTTCTAGAGAATCAACTAGACAATCAGACTCAATCTAGGTAAAAGTATCTCAAGGTGTTAATATCTATCTCTTGTTTTGATTTACTCAAGCTAATAGAAATCAGCGATTCTTTAATCAAACACAAGGAACAACTTGGATGGTACCAAAGACCAATATCCAAGGATATATCAATGACAATCAACAACCAAAGGTTGGATTATTCTAATTGATGATCTAAACGCACAACCTGTATTATTTCAATTAAAAAGATAAAACAATATAATGCAGAAATTGAAATAACACAGACAACGGAAATTTTGTCAACGAGGAAACCGCAAATGCAGAAAAACCCAGGGACCTAGTCCACATTGAACACACACTGTATTAAGCCGCTACAGACACTACACTACTCCAAGCTAACTTCGTACTGGACTGTAGTTGAACCCCAATCAATTTTCCACTGATCCAAGGTACAGTTATGCTCTTACGCCTCTGATCCCAGCAGGATACTGCGCACTTGATTCCCTTATCTGATCTCACCCACAACTAAGAGTTGCTACGACCCAAAATCGCAGGCTTTGATAACAAACAAATCTGTCTCACATAGACAAGTCTATCAAAGGATTAATCTGTCTCCCACAGATAAACCCTAAAGGTGTTATTCCGTCTTTTGATAATAATCAAGGTGAACAGGAACCAATTGATAATCCGGTCTTATATTCCCGAAGAATAGCCTAGAGTTATCAATCACCTCACAATAATCTTAATCGTGTGGTAGTGAAACAAGATGTTGCGGAATCACAAACAATGAGACGAAGATGTTTGTGTAGTTTTTATATCTTGCCTATCAGAGATATTAATCTCAAGCCAATCAATCTGATTGTACTCGTACGATAGAAGATGCAAGATCAGATCACACAATTACGATAACAGTAGTATCGGTCTAGCTTCACAATCCCAATGAAGTCTTTAAATCGTTAACCTGGTTTTAGAAGAAGAAAACCAAAGGTTAAAGGAGAATCGACTCTAGCACGCAAACTAGTATCAAACTTAAGGTGTAGGGATTAGTTTTGCACAATACTAAATGTCTCATTTATATAGTCTTTCAAATAAGGGTTTGCAATCAATGTTATCTTAGTAACAAAGCATTCAATATTCACCGTTAGATGAAAACCTGATTTAGATTCAAGCTAATATTTCTCAACCGTTAGATCGAAAACTTAACTTGTTACACACACTTGACAATGCACGCTTCTAGGTTTGTTAACCATACCCAAACGTATGCACTTGTTGGTTCAACAATAGTTAACCAAATGGTTATCCATATGAGCATTTCATATCAACCATGTTCTTCTTCACCATAAATAGTTCAAATGACTTCAAATGAACTAGTTAGAGAGTTGTTCAATTGCAAGGAAATCTTATGTACTACATAAGACACAATTGAAGCAAAGATGATTTGATTCACTTCAATCGTTTCATGAACTTTTATAGCTACGGTTTGCAAACTGCATTCCTTAGTCTTTTTAAGTTTAAGTTCAGAAATCATCTTCAGATATATAACTTTCTCAAGTTCGCAGACTAGGTTCACGGACTTAAGTTACCGGGCAGAGTTTACAAACTCTAGAAGAAATTCTCGGGTATGAGAACTTCGCCGGTTCGCGGACTGGGTTTGCGGACTTAGCTTCACGCAAGTAGTTTGTCAACTCCAGCAGAAATTCTCGGGTTTGAGAACTTTGGCAGTTCGCGGACTGAGTTCGCGGACTTGTCTCACGCCATTCTTCCGGTTCTCTTGATCAACAAAGTTCACAAACTTTGGTTCAAAGAATAGGACTTATACATAAATGTCTGTTCTACAACAATGCTTATGTCCACCATTGGTTATGTAATCTAAACTCTCATTTCAATCATTGAAACATTCTTAGAGGACGTTATAAAGTTGTTACACCATTTCTCGTCAAAACAATTTTCAAGATGATTGAAACATATCATGCCTTTCGTCACATGGTAAATATAAACTTGATCGAAGCGAAAAGCTTACCAACACATATTTCGAGATATAGATAGGCGAGGTATACTCGGATTGAAATACCAAATGTGTATAATCCAAGTCTATATATATAGCATACGACTTCTTGTCTCAAAGAGTAAGAGATAGAGTAGATAGACTTTTGAGTGATAGATAAGTTCAAGTCTTCACATACCTTTTTGTCGAGAAGTTCCACCGGTTCCTTGAGTAGTTTTTTTTACTTGTATGATGAATTGCCATGAAGTTCTTGAGCTCAACTACACTTTCTATCCTAGTCCGAGACTTAGCTATAATAGACTAGAAATCAAGACTTATAGTTTTGATCACTAACATTGACAAACATCCTTGAGATAGCAATGCATGCGAGTTCGACCGAGCAATGCTCTAACAGACATGATGGCAGAAGAAGGACATAACCGGGCCCTACACGTCATTACTCGCATCTAGGATTCAGATTTCAAAAGGGCCCTCATCGAAACGGGGGTGCCCTCCAATGTTATTACTCTCAGAACGCTCAGAACAGCCAAGGTGCGTCCAAGAAAAATTATACGGAAGCCTACCATGATGACAGATTTCGAAGGAAACCAAACCAGCACGTATGGATACATCAACCTGAATCTGTCAGTAGGACCAATACATTCGAAGGTAAAGTTCGAGGTGATCGAAAAGGAGCCGTACTACCACATGATACTGGGAAGACCGTGGCTCCATTATAACATGGTTGTTCTTTCAATATATCACCAGTGCCTAAAGACCATGTTGAATGAAGAAGTTATTCGCATTCCCGCGTCATCATCTCCTTATGCACCAATCTGTGGTATGGAGATGTTCGAACCGAAAGAAAATTCGCGGCACTCGTCAGGCAAATTTCACTGTACTCCACTCCCGACATGGACATCAATAGAAGAAAAGGACGGGCTTGCATCGCTGCACAAAGAGACCCAATCTTGTGCCATCCCTCCAAAATAAAAGCACGCCAATTTCTCCTTATCGAACGGAAGTATGGCTCGTACTCATACCAAGCGGGAGCGGCCTTTTATTGCAAACCGTGACGAAAAAGGGAAAATCGTATATCGGCGCCGCTATTAACAATTAGCAGGGGAGACTATCACCCAGTCTATCCGTGCAATGGAATGAAATCACAACACGAGCCACAAGAGGAGGTGCCGGATGCACCACGACAACTGCAGGACGGAACCAACTCCACCACAGATGAACTCGAAGTTGTCAACATCGGAAGTGAGGAATCTCCACGGCCTGTATCCATCATCTCAACTCTATGTTCCGATGAACATGCAAAACTGGTGGACCTTCTTAAGAAATATCAAGATGTATTCGCGTAGACGTACGAGGAAATGCCTGGATTGGATGAGAAAATGGTCACTCATCATCTACATATAATACTCGGATCCAAACCGGTAAAACAATCTCTGAGACAGTTCAGACACGATGTAGAAGAACGGATCAAGTCGAAATTCAAAAATTACTAGCCGCTGGTTTCATCAAACCCATTCACCATCCCACCTGGTTGGCCAACGTGGTTCCAGTAAAGAAGAAGAGCGGCCAAATCAGGTGCTGTGTTGATTTTAGGGATGTGAACAAATGTTGCTCCGAGGATGATTTTCCTCTTCCTAACATTGATATGCTGGTAGACGCCATCAATTTTCACGGCATGTTCTCTTTCATGGACGGGTACAACGACTACAATCAAATAAAGATGTACGAGCACGACGCAAGTAAGACAGCTTTTCGAACTCCTCTCGGAAACTTTTACTATACCGTGATGCTTTTCGGTTTGAAGAATGCTGGCGCCACCTACCAACGCGCCATGACCGTAATTTTCCATGATATGATGCATAAGAAAGTTGAAGACTACATGGATGACATAGTGGTTAAATCAAAAACCCGAGTGGCCCATACAGAGGTTCTGCGACAGGTGTTTGAAAGGTGTCGTTAATACAAACTAAAGATGAATCCTTTGAAGTGTGCCTTTGGCGTCTCTTCGGGAAAATTTCTAGGTTTCCAGGTGACCTCCGAGGGAATCAAAGTCGACCCAGCCAAAACCCAGGCCATCCTCCCGATGCCACCTCCACAAAATGTGAAAGAACTATAGAGCTTCATGGGTAAGGTAAACTACATCCGGAGTTTTATACCGGGTTTAGCTCAGCTTGTTGCTTTAATTACCCCCTTGCTGAAGAAAGGGGCAAGTTTTGTTTGGACAACGCTACAACAAGATGCTTTTCGGAAGATTCAACAGATACTGTCATCCCCAGTCGTCATGAAATCTCCTGTACAAGGAAGACCGTTGTGTCTCTACACTGCTTTTAGTGATACGGCTATCGGGGATCTTCTCGCCCAAGAAGATGATGAAGGAATTGAGCACCCTATATACTACTTCAATCGGAATTTGAGGGATTCTGGACTCAGATACCCTAAGGCAGAAAAAGCGTGCCTAGCTATGATTCACTCCATTCAGAAGTTTAGGCATTATCTGCTTTCAAACAAAGTGGTGCTGATATCTAAGTCCGATCCCGTGAAGTTCTTGCTTTCAAAACCGGCCCTGATAAGAAGGCCATCCAAATGGCTCATACAAATGTCAGAGCTTGATATAACTGTGCTTCCCCAAGATCTAATAAAGGACAAGAGGTCGCAGATTTACTAGCAGCTTTCCTAGGAGAGGGTACCACAACACTGCACGAAGACCTTCCTGGAGAATTTCCGGAAATATCTTTAGTCAAAGAAGAAGCGTGGCTACTATTTTTCGATGGCTCCGCCACCCCTAGTAATAATACCGGAGGAGTGGGCGTGCTTCTAGTATCCCCAAACGGTGAAGTTTTGAGGTCTTTCTCATAGGACTGTCATTAGCCAAGCAAGCTGGAGCCACGCGTCTGGAAATAAGGGGAGATTCTAAATTACTGGTTAACCAGATGAATGGTGTATACGCACTGAAAGAGGTGACACTGGACCCGTATATATCCGAGGAGCAAAAGCTGCTAAATTACTTCGTTGATGCAACCATAACACATGTTGGCCGTAGCAACAACAAACATGCTGATTGCCTAGTCACATTAGCATCAAAGCTGCAGTTCGAAGGTTTGGAAGAAACCCTGACGGTGAAAGGACGAACCATGGAATCAACATGGCTTTCACAATATAAGGAGACTGAATCCAGTGACTGGAGAACACCGATTATTCAAGAACTTAACAGCTTGCTTTCCCAAGGAAAGGTCAGTCTCAAAACCTTACAAAACTTCTTCATGCTTCACAGGATGTTGTACCACCGGAACCCAGATGGTTCCCTGTCAAGATGCCTCGGAGATGAAGAGGCACAACAGCAGCTTAACCATATTCATAGCGAAATTTGCGGGCAAACGTTGGTGGTAACACTTTTTCGTCGTCTGCAACGCCTTGGCTACTACTGGCCATAAATGGAGGCTCAATCTCGATTTCTCCAAGGTTCTTGCTACAATTTCCAAGCACCGTCGTATCAATTGGAAGTTTTCAATGTTGACGACGTTGGGGACTGGCAAAAGTTGTACATCAGTTACCTTCGCGACGGCGTGCTCCCTACCAGCAAGAAAGACGCAACCAAGATGAAGCAAAGATCCAAGAGATTCATACTCCATGAAGGAATCCTGTATCGAATTTTTTTTGGAGGAGATTTATTACGATGCCTGGGCGAGGCAGAAATCCCAATAATGCTGAAAGAAATGCACGAAGGCAAGCACCAAGGAAAAAGGAAGTTGTTTCTCCAAATACACGATCGGTACTACTGGCCGACCATGGGGATGATGCGGTTTATTTTGTTCAAAGATGCAACAAATGTCAAATCCATGGAAATCTTGTCCACGCACCCTCTACTCCCCTGCATTTGTATGCAGTCCGTGGCCGTTTTATAGCTGGGGACTCGACATCATTGGGAAGATCAACCCGCCATTGTCGAAGCAGCATGAATATATAATAACCGCAACAGAATATTTTACCAAATGGTTCGAAGCCATACCTCTACGAGGGACCACTGGAGCCACAATTGCAGCGTTCATTAAGGAATATATCGTTTGTCGTTTCGTCGTGCCTAAACACATCATCACCGACAACGACACTCCTTTCACCAACAAGCAAGTACAGGAGTTGCTTGAATAATATGGAATTAAGCAAGTCTTATCCACCATTTACTACCCCCAAGGGAATAGGCAGGCCGAAAGCACCAACAAGACTCTAATTCGAATCCTCAGCTGGACAGTGCACGATAACCCTCAGACATGGCACTAACAATTGCAAATGGCGCTTTGGGCATACCGGACATCGCCAAGAAGATCTACTGGCGCCTCTCCCTATTCTTTCGTCTACGACGCAGATGCTATTATCCCAGCGGAAATTAAAATCCCATCGGCTAGGATTGCCGAGGCAAGTGAAGTCCAATGGAATGAAGTCGAAGCATCGAATGCCAAGGTAGCGGAGTTAGACACTTTGGATTCCAGAAGAGCTAAAGCGGAAGGTCACGCGCAAGCATACATAAATAGAATTTCCCGTGCATATGACAAAGCTGTGAAACCTCGAGTTTTTCAAGTAGGGGATCTGGTGTTGAATACCTCCAAACACATCCAACAAGACATGTCTGCACCAAAATTCTCCCCAAAATGGGAAGGGCCTTATGTGGTCACCAAAGCGTATAACAGTGGATACTACAAGGTCATCAAGGAAGATGGAGGAAAATTGGAAACAGTCATCAATGGAAAATGGCTCAAGGCATACTACGCCTAACCGTTACCCCACCCCTCGTCGTCTCTTAGCACGGCTATCCAGGCATTTTTCTGTTTCCTTCACATCCCAGTTATCAAATTTCATTCAGTTAAAACACATTAATGAAAATTATCTTATTTCTCCAAAACCAATACACAAAAAAAAAAAAAAAAATCCGAGACCCAGAAGTAAAACCAGGTGTCTCACAACTACATGACCCAGAAAAGCCCATACAATAAATTGTAGTTCCTTGAAAGCATCATCTTCAACCTGTTTTGATATCTTTAATTCTTACTCTTCAAGTTCTGGATTTCCTTTTCCACCTTTTGGGATTCCACGGTCAGATCCTTCTCCTCTTCCAAAATGGCATTTGTGGCAGGAACGACGTTGGCAAGGATACCGGCTCTATCAACCTTCACAATGTCAAGGCGATGCCGCAACCAACTTACATTAAACTCAAGGGATTCACAGGTAGACACCATGTTTTCCCACTTTTCAATAGTTGATTCCGTGACGTCGCTGATGGATGTTTCCTTCCATTTCAACAATCATGGGCAGGATACAGTTCAATGTGGTAACCAAAGCAGACGAGCAATGCTTCACCACGTTCCTGGTGGCGATATGTCCACAGCTTATCCATATTTTCGTGTACAGAGACACGAATTCCTTTCACACTAGGAATTTACCAACGTTTCGGTATCTAGAAGATAAACACCTCATGCGGATTTCGAATGACAAACTTGCATAGGGATATTCATGGAAAGAAATACCCAAATCAGCATTTTTCAGATATGCAGCGGTTGGTGTGCTCGGATTCGAAGGAAGGGGGTGGTCAGGTCATCATCATCGACAACGGTCACACATGTTCCAGATGAATATCTCTGCACAAAAGGAAATCTCTCTTTCTCACTCGCTGGTGGTAACAAACAAATATCTATTGGTCAATAAAAAACGTACCGGTATGATCTTCTTAACTCGGATGACCCAGACGGAGGAGTTGTCGCCAAAATCAGGTATTTGTCCACACCGAGAAAAGAAGAGAGAAGGAACGTTATGGGAAAAGAAGATTCATCATTTCGAAAATTAAGAGATGGTTAAAGACATACTCTGGATACAAGCCGCCTACGTTTGACTGAAGAATCTAGATGAGTCGAAGATTGTTCGCTTCTGCTCGACATGATGAAGGAAATATGGATTCAATAGAGGAGGTCTTTGTTTTGAACTAAGAAGGACAATCTAATTGCACCAACATATATACTGTACAAACCCTAAAGAGAAACGGATGCTGAGCAAACACAATGAGCTTACACGATGGACGAAAAATCAGCCTCAACCAGATGAAGTCTCTTGTCTAAACCCTAATGAAGATCGGGAGAAAACGGTCAGATAGCCAAATGAGCGCCACCTTCACCGCTAGAAGAAGCGCCATGACTTCAGCACTCTGTGATCAAAGCCGTGTTATCTCCGTTCATCCTGTGACCTAGTCGGCTCCATCCTCACTGTTTGGTAGACAAATTTCCAAGTGTTGTTCCCACCATTCCACAGACTGAATTCAGTTTCCACCATTCCGCGAACTGAAGCCAGTTTCCATCGTTCCATGAACTGAAACCAGGCGTCATTCACCTTTCCGTAGCCAGCAGCGCCACTGACCTAGCCAGCCAAAGCAGCGTATCTTATCCGTTCAAAGCAGCGCCATCTCCACCAGCCAAGGAGGCGCCATCTTGGCTGTTCAAAGCAGCGCCATCCACCGTTCCACGAATAAGGAGCCAGCCGTGCCATCTCTGCTTCTCCGCAGATCTAGCCAGCAGCACCATTCCATGGATGTAGCCAAGCAAGCATCGCCATCCATCATTCAAAGCCAACAGCGCCATCTACCTTTCCTAACCAGCCAGCGCCTGTTCCACGGACCAAGTTGCAGTGCCATCTCCGCGATCTGTAGCCAAAGTTGCAGCGCTGATGCCAACACCCCATGGCCAAGCAGAATTTATGCAAAGCCGCCAATGCAAGGGTCAAGGATTCCTCATGCCTTTCGCCAAAGGTTAGTCGAATTTCCTTGGAAATCTCTTCACGTCTTGCCCTTTCACTCTTGCATGTCACCATCTCATGCTTACTCCGCAACAATGCCACTGTTACGTGCTAAGCAGGGGACTTAATGTTGATGGTGGTTTTTATCTTAGGGTTAAAATTGTAAAACCTTACATCTGATGTGACGTCACTCTGTAAGGAAACAAAGCCATGAGTGTTAACCTCTCCGCTGACATATTTATTGAGCCATTCAATATATTTACATGATATTTATCCAGACTGGCGCGTGTAGCAACCATCCCATGTCCTGTAAATTTCGGCGCCTTGCCTATATTCACTTAATATGAGTTTATTTGAATGCTTTCTATGCTATATTCCCCGGCTGAATCCTCAATGTTGCTATGGCATGATAATTTGTGTTCATTCGCAGCAGAGTAGCACGAATTTCTAAATATCAAGGATAAGATCTTTGCATGAGGTATTCAATCAGAAAGCATGTTGCTATCTGGCTATGAACTTAAAGAACTCCGTGTCAACACATATAATTCAATCAATTACTTTTGCGCTTTGCACAGTATACCAGACCTTGCTTGTCAAAATTAAGTCTAGGAAAACTAGTTAATTAATCCGCCATGGATTAGTAGGTGCAAAATATTTCCCAGAATCAGAAAACAGGGAGCCTCAACAGCAAAGGGAGGCGTGGCCATGCCTTAGGCCAACTGGCGGCACTTGTCATTGGCCACACCCCATCCTAAACCGGCCCTATTTCCCTCGACCAATCATGTTGTCTCAAACTAGCCACACGCACATAAGTTGTGGTTGGGCCCTTACTTGCCGGACCCACTTCCCATCGACCAATCAGGTTGCTCCAAAGTCGCCACACTCACACCAGAATTGTGGCCATGCCCATGCTTGGCCGGCCCCTCTCTTTCCTACCGACCAATCAGGTCACTTTAAAATGCGCCACAAGCACTAGAGGTGTGGCCGCACCTTATGTTTGGCCGCCCCCTTTTCTTGACTAATCAAGTCGCTCTAAACTTGCCACCATACATTAAAGGCAAAACACACCCTGCCGCGCCACCATACTAACTGGCAAGCCAAATGCGCACTTCCACAACAACATATTAATCGGCATTCCAACATGCCACTCTGCCGCAGTAACATGCCAAACGTGCCATGTTGCGCCAATAAGTTGAGCGGCATGAAAAGCTTAAGTTAGGGTTTTCTAGTCAAAAGCACGACCCTGTATTAACCAAAACCCTAATTTCTAGTCATGGCACAAATTATGCCACTTCGACCCCACAACATGTAGCCAGTCGTGTGGGACCCAGGAGGCGCCATATCATATCCACCCACGACAATCCCTACTCATGTGGCTGTTTCCACACTATGGTCTTGCCATAGTTCCTTTGGCATAGCTATGGCGCCATTTGCACAAAAATTATCGCCATGCCGCGGCCGCATGCCACACACACTAATTAGAGTTTCGACATTCCAAACCTTAATTTGGGAAAAGTTGCTATGCCAATCAAAGCCACATAACGTCTCCCAGAGCGTTGGGATTGTGTGGCAACAGGGCCAATGTTGCCACGCCACATGTGGGTCCAACACCGAGGTGCCAAAGTCTAGCGGCCATGGCTATTCCAGGCGCTACTCCATGCCACTGACATGTGCTAACTATGCCAGCCACGTCGCCATGCCCCAGTCATGCCGCACGTGCTAAATAGAGTTGCGATGCTCCAAACTCTAATTTGGCTAAAAGTTGCCATGCCGACTGAGTCTAGTGACTCTCCTAAGGCCTCAATATTAACTTAGCAACAGGGCAAATGTTGCCGGAAGCCATATTTGGGTCTAACACCAATATGCCAAAACAGCTGCCACGGCTACGCCTAGCATGTCGTTATGCCATGGCTCCGCCAGGCGCCACTTCGCTATGCAACAAGATGCGGCCATAATCAATGGCCATCCTTCCTCATGAGATCCAATCTCGACCATCCAAGTTCGCCACTGAACTGACAGACTTGTGGCAAGTTTCAGACGACCAGCTGCCTAAATCTAATGGCCATGGATACGCTAAGCTCCACTTGCATCACCGTGCCACTGGCATGCACAAGTCATGCCAGTCATGCCATATTGCCATTGGTGTATGCCACCGCGCCATTATCAGGCGCCAACACAAGGTATCCGTAATCAACGACTATCCTCCTTTATGAGATGCGATCTCAGCCATCGAAGTTCACCACCGAACTGACAAACTTGTGGCAATTTTTAGGCGACCAGCCAAAACGAGCCCAATAACATTACATGATATTTTCCTGCGGTAAGTCCTTTGACTTTGACTTGCCACACGTAGCAAAGTGCTACATGTTTTCCACGAAAACACTCGAGACATCAAACATGTCACAAACTGGGGGATGCTCATCAGGGTATTGATCTGGCGGTTTACAGCGTGCGGCGTGCAATGCGCCCGCTACAAGAAAGTGTCATGAAGCAGGACAATTATTGATGGTAAAAAGTAATGGTGTAAACGAATTCACTTCCTTCATCATGGAAGAATAATGAATGACGGTTAAACGTTACTCTATTCTTCCACTCAATCGTTTCCACTTCCTACGAGAGCAGGGTACGTTTCAATATGACTTGTATAAATAGGTTTCACCTATTTTCCCCAAACAACAAGTTTTGGGTCGGCAACAACACAGTATCTAGAAATCACCTGGTAGCTTTCCATTCTGCTAGCCAGTTCTACTTTCAGATACAAGTCATAAACAACCACACCTTCAGAATCAACGATTCTGGACTCAACACTCTCTTCGCTTCCCTCCCTAAGACCAACCCTTCTCCTTCACTTTGTGACCGAAGCAAGCCTGGAACGACCATTTCTTGGTTTAGGCCAGGATTGTACAGATTGATCTCTCGAATCAAAATTACTCCCGTGCGGTGCATTGTTTAGGGTTTAGATTTGTTTCTCACCCGCACACCCAAAATTATCAAAACTAGCAGAAACCGTTTTCACCCTCAAACAAATAGAATAACATCTTCTAATATATCCTATAATAACTTTTCTTTCTTTCTCCTCTCTCTCTCTCTCTTTCTCCTTCTTCTTCAACAAAACCATCAAGAACAACCCTTCTCTGCTCAGATCCGGTCCATTTTGGATCGATCTGAGCAGACTTCTTCATTAATTCTTGTTTTCTAGGTTAGTTAGTAGTTTTAACTTAATTTTTATTATTTTTTCTACTTATCTACACCATTATGGTGGTTTTATCTACTCTTTTGAGGTTTATCTTCGCTTTAATGGCGGTTCTTGGTTATTAGGTCGGGTTCCAAGATCGATATTGATGCTCTTGAACGACAAAATATTCATCTTCATCGGTGATTTCTTTGATGACGGAAGCTTCATCACTAGTTACAAGAGATTTGAGCAAATCACTCCCATTTTAGGAGCATATCTTTTTAAAGAAGAAAAACAAACTAAATAGCTGGAATTTACTTCCGAGAAAAACCATTCTTCCTCCGATTTAATCGGATCTTACTCATACTTGTATTTGTCTTAATCCGGTAATCCTTTTCTTTCTCTTGTTGGATTTCTCGGTATTGTACTTTTATGGTACGTTCTTATTACTTTTTATTCTCTTATTTGCGATGTTAAACTCACTGTAACCTCGAATTTTCATTAATAAAAAGGTTCCTTATTTAACAAAAAAATAAAAAAATAAATAATAGAATACAAAAGTAATATGCGATAGAATGGAAACAAAAAAAAAATATACATGAACTTGACAATACAACCAAGTGCCCAAACAATTTCTATTTGATTATTGTTATCTTTTCTTTTTTTGGAAGCATAATTACATAAATTAATATACAGATGAATCAATATAAACCATATGTATATGGCATTGTTCCATCTTATTTAAAATTTAAAATAAAATCAAATTCTAAACAAACCAGGCTAAATTGGGGCTTGTCAAATTTTCCTTCCCACTCCACCAAATTGCTATGGGCTACCAAACTTCTCAAAAATCCTAATTTACTCCCACATTAATTCCTACAACAATATTATATAAATACAAATCTTTCCATTTTCAGTAAATCCACAAACATAAAAAACCTAAACCTAAAAAGTTTTCTATTTTCATCATAATCTTTCCAAATTGTCAAAACCCTAATCAATTTTTTTTCATCCTCTTCTACAAGATCTTCGATCCAACCAAGAAAAAAGTAAATCTCCATCAACCCATTCTATGATTCGCATTTCTTCATTGATTTACATGTTTAAATCTTCGATTTTCGTCCATCAAAATCTCTGATAACACCCAGAATCGGTATATGTTGACATATTGAATAAACCGATTCTGGGTTTTGTTTTTTGGCCATGATGAGCATGCAGAGTAATCGGTTTTTAAGATGATTAACATCAACCGATTCTAGGTTTAGAAACGAAATATGAAAAAACATCACCAGAATCGGTTTATAGGTGCTTTATAATAATCTGATTCTGGGTACAATTTTTTTTTTAACTATGCGATCCCCATAATCGGGTTTTATGTGCTTGTTACCGATTAAGACCGTCTCTTCAGATTCCATTCCAAAATCGGTGTTTATATATGTATCACATAAACCTATTGTGAATGTTTTACATTCCTGTATGTTTTGTTGTTGAGAACCAGATCACATATGTTTAGTTATGTACCGATTGTTAACTTGATTTTTTTTTATATAGATATGGACTTCGGACACCTAGCGTTTTACACTCGGTAGCTCACCTTGGAGGATATTCTTAGGCAACCCGTCCTAGAAAGAAGCCTCTATAAGTTTGCATATGGGCGTGAGACCCATCTTGAACAAGCCCTCGCATTGATTGACAAGCTTGCACTGGAGGAGTTCATGAGGTTCACTAGGATGAGGAAAAACATGATTTCACCTGAGAGGGATCGCTATGGATTTATGATAGGTTTGTGGGAAGAAATGGCTCAATTTCAAGCCATGGATGAAGCAGAAAATGCTGCTGCTGAAAATGCTCCTGGTGTTGCTGCTCCTGATGCTGGTGCTCCATGATTTTAGTTTAGTTTTTAAGACTTTGATTGTTTAATTTTTTAAGACTTGATTGTTTAAGTTTCTTAAGACATGGTTGTTGAAGTTTTTGGTTTTTAAAACTTTAGACTTTGGATGGTTAAGGTTTATATTTTGGATGATCATGGTGTTGAACTTAGTGCATTTCAAGTTTTAATTATAATTATGTGTATCAAACAAGTTTATGCATGCTCAACGATTCTGTTGCCAAAAGCACATGCCCACAATCGGTCTACTCGATATGCCCACATAATCCGATTGTTGAGGTCCCATCAGAAAATCGGTTTATATGTGGGGTAAATATAATCTGATTCTTCATTCCTTAGGAATGTTGTTTTTCCTGTATGTTTTTCAAGCCACAATTGGATCACATATGCATCTAAATAATCCGATTAATGTCTGTGAAAATTTAAAAAATTTACATGTTTGTAATCGGTTTATGTTGGTTACAAGAAAGACCGATTCCAGGTGGCACAAAAATACAATCGGATTTTACAGACCTTCGAGAAGACCGATTATTTCAAATTATTTCACTTTTTCCAAAAAAAAAAAAGCCGTTATGGACCTTCTTTATATATAGAGACCTCATCCTTGGACCCCATTTGGCCCAAAATTACTCATTCTATTCCCTCTCACTCCATATACTCCACAACTACTCATTTCATACCTCTACAATGGCATCATTTGATTCAATTGAAGATTTGGAAATCACCAAAGCTTGGTACGTAGAAACTCGAGTTAAAAAGCAGTCCTCCGTAAAGGTGGATGTTGTAACCTTTTGGGCTAGGGTATACAACAAATATAGGCAAGAGTTTTGGAATCCTAATGGAAGAAGTGTTCAAAAAATTCATGATAGGCACCTAGTCATCGAAAATGTGAATCTTGCTTATTTAGCTATCCAAAAACCGATTTTCAACTCTACCCACTTTAACTTGGTTGAACAATTTGTAAGTATTTTTGTGGTTTATTTTACGTGATCCATGTTGTTTGATCTTCCTACTAAACACCACTAACAAATTAAGTTTGTGTTTTGTTTTTGTAGCATGAAGTCGTCAAAGCGCGCTACTTGGAGGAAAAGGGGGAAGCATTCACATTCGATGCAAGCTATCAATTCATGGTATCCAAAATCTCAGAGTATGCCCTACAGATGATGGAGGGTGTATCACCGTCTGATTCCTCGGACGAAGATTGATGGCTTTAGAAGTTTTTGTGTAGGTTTTGTAGGTAGATCTCTACGTAAACCCTCACGAGACTATAACTCTTCCACTAGGGTCTCCTAGGGGTTTAAAGGCTTGATGCATGTGCTAAATGTATCCTACAATAATGAAATGAATTAAAAAAAAAATTCTTATGAAAGACAACAATCAGTTTATATATGTCAAGGAAAACCTCAATTACCATAATCGGATTATACATATGCCAACTTCAACCGATTGTTTAAGTCCTCTGTTAATTTTGGAACATCAACCCAGAATCGGTTTATAAGTGCATTAACGTAAACCGATTCTGGGTACTGATTACGAAAAAAAATCAAAAAATTTAAGTTATTTTGATGTTTTGAAGAACTCTTTAACATTAGTTGATCTCACATCTAAAACATAATTAACATCTAATATGATTAATTAATGTTAATTAAACAAGAATAAATTAGGTGCTTAAATAATTAATGGATAAGGGGTGGCATGAAAGTTATTTCTAATAACCTTTTTTATCATCCATTAGTAGGGCCAAATTAAGTGTAGTAGGCCCTTATTTAGCCAAGTAAACAAATGATCATACTACAAAGTACAAATTAATGAATTTTTACATGCAAATAAAAAGCTACCCCACTGCAAATAAAAACGAATTACGGTAACGGATTAATAAAAAAACATTAATAGTAGAAAGAAAACAGGCTTATAAATACAGCCAGGTCTTAGAATAGAACCCATACGCACACAGTAAAACGAGCAGTTTTCTTTTTCTTTTCCTTCGATTTTGAATCTTTGATACCAATACCCCCTTAGCAACCCAATTTAAATAAAGTACAGACAAATTCAGAGACACCCCAGACAAAATTCAGTCTACAGCACCATTTGTTGTCGTTTGTTTTCGCTTTCGAAGAAACCGGGAGCTCAATGAACAGGTCATTATCCAGATTGAATGATAGAAAGAGATTTAGTATTCAGCTTCTGTTCCTGCATTTCTCCACCGCTCTTGGTGCTGAAATTCATGTATATATGCAGAGAATGATTAATTAATATTATACAGTAATGATTAATGAACGATTAACTAAGTCATTATTTTGTTCTAAAATTACAGACACAGGGCATATTCTACCAATAATCAACCTGCTAAGCTTTTAACCAGAATATTGTAATTTTAACAAAAATATTTAAGGTTCTGGATTAGTAACAAACCAAGGCCAATTGCCTCTGATGCTTTCATGATCCGTAAGCGTTTGCAGGAGTCGACAAACATCCTGATAATACAAAATTAACTATTATGTGATCAGCAGAAAATATTTACTAATACGTAGTAAGTTAACTTTGCATGTCATATGATCAATTTCATTTTTGCTCGCAAGAAAAACTAGGTACCTCCATGGTACATCGCCTACGAGCATCCAGTCACCATCTTTGTCTTCATAAGTCGGGACGTACTCGGACCCATTTAAAAGATCCATCAATTTACTCTCGTTCATAAAATCTTTCATCCCTTGAGTTTCACAGTTACCTTCATTCATAAACAAAGAACAAATACATTTAGCCCAATTGGATTAATGCGTAATTTCAAGCAATTAATTAGAATTGCATTACTAAATGTTGTTTACCTATTGTGAAAGAACTGAACATTTTCCCCAAGGCTTGAGAAAGTTCTTGGTAACTTTTGTACAACTTCAAATCAACCTTCCGAAGGTAAGGTGCACCGTCCATGCTAACTTTAACGAAGGCAACGTTGTTGCTGTTGCTGACCACTTCTGTATTGCTCTTGTGTACAGACAGAACATTCTTGCGATATGATCGAACAGGCGGCCAACCTACAACTTGTGCCCTGAAATTCCCATGCATATTTCTCTGGTTAGCTCCAATTTCAGTTTTTGCCAGTACCGATAATTAAGTGAATTTGTTTTAGTCCGAACAACTAAATTGCAAGGTGGAATCAATAATTGGAATGGATTTTAAATTCTAAAATCAGGAATTACATAACGAGACAGGAAGAAATTTCACTTAAAAACAAAACGAAACATTTATGATTATAACATGGGTTATGGGTAAGACATAAGTGATCAGATTTAAGAATGTCAGGATCGGTGGTGTGAGAATTCTACTGTATAATGCATCGGAACTTGGAAACCGAAAGTATTTTAAACGAAAGAGATGATGAATTTCAAAGTAGTAGTTACTGAATTTGTCAGGATAAACATTCAATATTCATTAAAGTTCTTCCATCCTTCTCATCCGAAAAATAAAAAAATACTTAGACCATGAGCCAAATTAAAGTGAAAAAGAAACAAGCATAGATCTGTTGCGACTGTTTGGCGAAAAACACCAAACTAGCTCTTCAATTTACAGCTTAGTTGCCAGGTTAATCATAAATTTATCTGCTTAAACTACGTATTTTCTAGATTTTTTTTGGGTTTTTTTTCTTTTTTTACAATCGTCTAATTATACTCTGCTTGATGCAGAGACATTGTTGAGTTTTTGTCCGAACAGTACCATATGTACAGGAAACATGCATGCAAATTACTTCGTGAAAATAACCAAAATGTTTTAAGAAATTCAGTAGATAAAAGAAAAACAAGTAAAAATTGGCAAAGGAAGATGTAAGAGATTTACTTGGGAGCGGACGGCTTGGCGTGGTGATCGTCGTTAGAACAACTAGTAACACTAGTTTTATCCTTAATACTTTTATTCTCGGACACTAACGAACTCTTAGTGACCTTCTCATTATTATTCTGATGATGATCCATTAATACTAATTCCGACGATTCTTTTATCGAAGCAGACAATGAAGTCTCAAGATTAAGCTTTAAATCAATTGTCTCTGAAAATCCTCTTTTTCCTGAAGAGTTCTTCCCATTCTCAACTTCACTATTATTTCCACTACTAGTACCACCACCAGGTAATCCTAAACGTAATTCTGTTTCTTCGAAATTTATCAAATTGAGCTCTTTCCGTTGGGCACCTCCGATCATTTTAGTTGGTTTTGGACCAACTTGGCCCTTCTCTAGACTTTATTAATTTGTCTCAAGAAAAACCTTTTTTTTCTTCTTCTGTACTCCTCTATGTGTTTCAAAGGGTTTAGAATCTCATATATTATTGTTTCTTCCGCTTTGGTTCTGAAAAAAGCCTTTCTTGGATGAACAAAAGATTGGATTAAGAGAAAGCTACGAAGAAAAAGAGAGAGAGAGTTGCGGATGAATATTGATATATGAATATTCAGAGGAGTAATAGGGTTTTACGTAATTATTTTTCTTAGTTCACAATTTTTGATTTGTTTCCGGAATGGCACTTTATGGGTGTTTCTTAACGGATGGGATGGTGACACGTGGAAGTGAATGATTAGCTGGATTTCTCGCTGACTTGCTAAATGAAATGTACGATTTTTAGTAGACAGCCAAAGAGCATAAATCCATGACACATGGTGCCATTCCAGAGGGTGAATATTTTTATTTTTCATGACACATGAGGTTTTAGATCCCCAATTAACTAAATCCATCTCCAATCGTTGGATCCTAAAAATTAGGAGGGATGTGAAAATAAATATGAAGGTGTTCAAGAAAGTCTTATTTACATCTTCACTTGCACCTCCACGTCATATTATCATTTATTTTATTTTATTTGAAATTAGTTAAAGTAAAAACAAACGGTTAAGATTTATCATACAAAATATTCTAAGGATTATACCTTTCACTATTGGAGATAGTTTTTTAACCATGGGGTCTTATATTTACTGTATGTATAAAATCTCCTAAATAAAGGTCTTAATTAGACTTCCACGTAGGATTTTTTACACCCACTGTTGGAGATGCTCTAAGAGTGTATATCTATTTTTTTTTTCCCCGAAAATTAATTACAATTTAAACTCTGTTATGGTACACAATTTTTTCTTCTGTTTACAGAACCTTTCTTTAATGGTAGTTTGAGGTTACAATGAGTTTAAGATCGAAAACAAGAAAATTCCGGAGAGAGAAAAGGAAAGATTATCGGAGAGAAACAAATGCAAGTACGAATAAGATCCGATTACGTCAGAAGAAGAATGGTCCATTTTGATTGTTTTTCTTTCTTTAGAAAGATGTGCTCGCAAAATAGAATTGATTTGCTCAGGTCTCTTCAAATTAGGATAAAGATTTCGTCATTAAAAAACTACCAATGAAGACTTCATCGCAGGATAAATTGATGATGAAGATTTCATCGCCGAAGACAACACGGATGAAGATTTCGTCGTTGGACGAGATTATTCATATTGATCTTAGAGCCCAAAGTAATAACCAAGACCCGCTATTAAAACGTAGATAAACCTTCAAAGATAAGATAAAATTAATGGTGTGGATAATTAGAAAACATTATAGAAACTAAATTGAAGTAAATGACTAAACTAGAAAGTGAAAAAAAAGTGGGAACAAAAAACTGCACAGAGCTAGCCCAAAATGGACTAGATCTGAACAGGTGAAGAGTTGCTAGTGGTATTTTTGTTGGGGAAAGAATGGAAGAAAGGAGAGAGAGAAAAATCTCGTTACACGATTCGTACCAATGCATTTAACACCAAGTTTATAGTTACAATCTGGATTGTGAAGAAAAATCTCGTCCACTCCGATAGTCCGATTCAAAAGTTACCCAATAATTTTTTTTCGTTTTTTTTTCAATGAACAATCAGATCACATTTCATTCAATCCAAGAAGGTGATTACATAGATCCAATGTGACTCTCTCCTCTCTCTCACTCCTTCTTCTACAATACCATCATCAACAACCAATGGACCAGATCTGAGCAGATTTCTTCACTATTTCTTGTCTTCTAGGTTTGTTAGTAGTTTTAGCTTAATTGTTATTAAGTTTTATACTTATCTACAATATTATGGTGGTTTTATCTACTCTTTTGAGGTTTATCTTAGCTTTAATAACGATTCTTGGTTATTGAGTTGGGTTTTAAGATCAATAGTGAAATCTTCATATTTATTGTCTCCAGTGACGAAATCTTCATCATCAACTTATCCGGCGACGAAATCTTCATCATCAACTTATCCGGCGACGAAATCTTCATCGGTGATTTCTTTGACAATTGAAGCTTCATCACTAGCTACAAGAGATTTGAGCAAATCACTCATATTTTGGGAGCACATCTTTTTAAAGAAGAAAACAAACTAAATGGTTGGAATTCAATTCCGAGAAGGACCATTCTTTCTCCGATTTAATCGGATCTTACTCATACTTGTATTTGTTTTGCTCCGGTAATCCTTCTCTTCTCTTATCGAATTTCTCGGTATTGTACCTTTACGATATGTTCTTGTTACTTTGCATTCTCTTATTTTTGATCTTAAACTCATTGTAACCTCCAATTTCCATTAATGAAAATATTCCTTATTTATCGGAAAAAAAAAGGTGATTACATGATTGTTTACAAGAAAAAGAACATCAAGATACAAAAAAAAAAAAAAAAAAAAAAAAAAAAAACCAAAACCAAATACAAATAAAGATACCAATTACATGTAACCACGAAGAGCAAGAGAAAAATTCCGCAAAGGCACCCAATTTTTGTTGAAGAAGTACATACAAAATATGGTATAATCCAGAATCAATTCCGACCATTTTGAATGTTTGTCTTCTTTAATAAGAGATACTCCAAAAAGAAACCCGGATGCCCAAAATCCCTTTTGTTAAAGATGACCTCAAATCGATGTCTTGTTGAATCGTCGATATTCTTGAATCCAGAATAAAAAGCAATGAAACAACCAACAAAGATTGAAGAAATCACCATTAAAGTGAAGAAATAATTGCCAAAATAGAAGATAAAGTCACCAAAATATTGAAGAAATATTTGAAAAGATGCTAAAAAAAAAGACATCTTATTCAATAGAAAAATCTACTAAAACTAAAGATAAGCAATAATCCTTGCACATATTTGGTACAAAAAAACCAAGTCTAAGCAAAATGACGGCGACAACTATTAAGGTTTCAAATAAAGTTTTTTTTAGAAAGAAAAGTTGAAAGTAACCTAATATGTTAAATAGCCCGATTTAGATGGCTAATTTATCCAAACTGTTTAACAATTTTGTAAATCGCAAAAACGTTTGGATCAATGGATCCAAACATTACTCAAGGTTTTAGCTATATATAGGAACATAGGTAATAATGGTTAAGTAGTCTGGTTTGGATAAATTAGATACCTAATTTATACAAACTGACTAATAAATCTGCAGAATGAAGAAACGCTAGGATCACAAGAGACAAAACCCGTTCTCATGATTTATTTTCTTCAGCACTATACTAACACATGTAAAAATTGTCAACATATTTAATTTCATTGGATAGGGTGGAATCAGTCGATATATTCATCGGAATCGGTGTCTTGTAGCTATTGTTATTGTTTGGTGTCTTATATGTTGTGATGTCTGTAAGTGTCTTGGACTTGGACTGCTTTTGGTATCTTTAATGAAGTTGTGGTTGATATTTATTAGTTATTATTTTTTGTGTTCAGTTGAAAAGAACCTTACCATTAATCTTGATGAACTTCATCGTAATATAGGCAAGATGAAAATTCAGAATAGAACAATAAAAAAAGTCCTAAACAAATATAACACAGGAAGACAAAAGACTTAAAACTAGGAAAAAATCAAAACAAAGAACAAATTGTACCAAAAACTATTGACAAATAAAGTGAAGAAAATTAAGAGAATAATGATTTGTTCATGCACAAATCTGCTCCAAAAGAGGCACTATGAACAAAAGAAGCCTCAAGTGTCTAGGATTTTCGTTGAACACTTCGATTGCTTTCCCATCCCTTTTTCTTTACCACACAATAAGACATGCTAAAAAACTGTAGGAACAATACGTTATGACATAGCATGGTACGCGAGTTTCGCATATCGTGTTGTGCCAAGCTAATTAGTACATCGACATAGGCATCTTGAAGCGTTATAAGGGCGAGCAATCATGACTACACGCCAAAAATGTACAAAGCCTCGTGCATATTTCATGTATAGTTCTCAAAAATATCTTTATCGTATCTGATTGTTAACCATTTTGTTATTGTTATGTGGACTGATTTTCATACATACATATGAAGGATTTATTGACATAACTATTTTTTCATTATATCCAATTTTGACACTTAGGAAAACATATTTCACAGCAGTATTCTTTTTGCAGCCAATTGTTTAACCATTTTATACAAGAGTGATATGTATACGCAAAAAATTTATTAACTTAACCAAATTTGTTAAAATTATCTTAAAATTTATTAAATTAATTATTATATAGGACAATCTTATATGGACACTATCTTACAAGATTTGCAAGAATTTTTCTTTAGAGTCCAAACGACAATAAATTTGAAGCCGATACTTTGGTGATACATTCCTCCTATTAAACTCTAGACCCCTATAAAAACTGAGTACAATTCGAGATACCAAACCTCGTCATGTACCAGTTTTAATTCCGAACGTTAATTTTCACCGGTTAATTTTCAAAGTGGTAGTTTCTCATAGTGTAGATAGTGGTGTTATATGTCTCGGATTATACTCGTTTTTTGTAGGACTGTCGAGTTTTATAAGAAGAACGTATCATCCAAATATTGGCTTCAAATATGTTATCGTTTGGACTCTAAAAGAAATTGGATCAAATCTTGTAAGATAGTATTTATACTCCCTCCGTCCTACTTTACTTGCCTAAATTGGATTTTACAAAAACTTGAAAGAAATTCAAATTACTTTCACATACACCATCAATCTTCCAAATTACTTGTTTCATATACAAATTTTGACATCCTAGTTTTTGTTTCATTTTTTATAATTAGAAAATTTTAGTGGGAAATATAGAAATTTTTTGGTACAAATTTACTAAAAAAAACTCAATTTTGGCAAGTAAACTAGGACAGGGGAGTATAAAATTGTCCATAAATCATCCTTCGTTATATAATCATCTAAATATTTGTCTTATGAGTCATAAAATTTATATATCTGTATGCCATACCATGGATATCCATGTGCGTTATACTATGTTATGTGAAGTTTTTTGAAAGAAAAGTTTTGGAAAGAAAAATATAGCAAGACACCACGGTACACGATTTTTTTTTATTATCCTGGACTAGTGGTCCCTAAACTACATCCAAACTTCTTAATTGAGGATGGATTTTGATAATTATAGGGTTCGAATGCCTGCCTCCGTAATGGGAGGGAGTATACCAACCATCAGACCACTTGATGGTTGGCTACGGCACACGACTTAATTTTTTTTTTGCACTGCCAAACACGGCAAACAACTCGGTCCTTATCTATGTCGTGTCAGGCTGTGCCGGCTCACTTTATACCCCGAGGAGAGTGGTATCATTGCAAATGTTGTACGCCATCCATTATTTGTTCCACCAAGTAAAAATTTATGCGACCACATACACTTTCGAAATCTCATCATCACGAATTGATTCCATCCCAAACAAACAACCAGATTGCAAATCATACTTGAGACTTTATTTGATGAACTTTGTGGGCAACAATTTCCGGACCAGTATATCAGGAAACATGTCGCACAAACAAAAAAGGGTGGGACCTTTTTGAGTAGGCATTTTGACTAATAAAATAAACAATTGCATAATTGATATATAAACATGTATAAATATTTGGGCAAAGTAGATCAAGAGGAATATCTTTCATCATCAATGGAAGCAGAAGAAACTGTATAAGATATGAACATGCTTTGTCAGTGCTTTACAGAATCACATTTTATATGTTTGTGATTATGTTAAAGATACTAATACAACTAAGGATCCAATAATTTGGGCGAAATAGAATCAAGAGAATGTAAGTGCGGTTTTCTGTTTATAAGATACAGTTTTCATGCTTTTGCATGTTTATTAGTGTTTGTGGGTGAAAACGGTTTATGATGATTTTGGTGAATTCGTGTGTGTGAATGAGAAACGAGTCTAAATCTTAAACAATGTACTGCACGGGAGTACTTTTGATTCGAGAGATCAATCTGTACAAATCTGGCCTAAACCAAGAAATGGCGGTTCCAAACTTGCTTCGGTCACAAAGTGAAGGAGAAGGGTTGGTCTTAGGGAGGGAAGCGAAGAAAGTGCCGAGACCAGAATCGTCGCTCTGGAAGTGTGGGTGTTTTGTGACTTGCATCAGAAAATTGGATTGCCTAGCTGAATGAAAAGCTATCAGGTGATTTCTGGATGTTGTATTGTTCTCCTGAGCAAAAACTTGTTTTTGGTGGAAATAGGTGAGACCTATTTGTACAAGTCGCAACAAAACGTACCCTGGTCTCGTAGGAAGTGGAAACGATTGAGCGGTGGAAGAAGGGAGTAACGAATAACGCCTGGAATTGATGTTTCCATAATGAAGGATATGTTTCACCATTACTTCTTGCCATTACTAACCGCCACGCTTTATGACACTTTCTTGTAACGGACGTATTGCACGCCGCACGCTGTAAACCGCCAGACCAATACCCTGATGAGTATCCCCCAGTTTGTGACATGTTTTGATGTCTCGAGTGTTTTCGTGGAAAACATGTAGCACTTTGCTACGTGTGGCAAGTTGAAATTGAGAGGCTTTCCGCAGGTAAATAGCATGTGATGCTATTAGGCTCGTCTTGGCTGGTCGCCTAAAACTTGCCACAAGCTCTCCTGCTTGGTGGCGAACTTCGATGGCTGAGATCGCATCTTATGAAATAAGGGAAGCCGTTGATTGTGGCTACCTTGTGTTGGCGCTTGAAAATGGCGCAGTGGCGTTTTTGGTGCACGCCAGTAGCAATGCGGCACGGCTGGCATGGCTCGTGCATGCCAGTGGCACGGTGTTGAAAGTGGCGCTTGGCGTAGCCATGGACATTAATTTTAGGCGGCCGGTCTCCTAAAATTTGCCACAAGTCTGTCATCTCGGTGGCGAACTTGGATGGATTAGATTGCATCTCATGAGGAAGGATAGCCGTTGATTATGGCTACCTTCTGTCGGAGCGTGACAACTTTTTCTAAATTAGGGTTTAGCATGCCGAAACCCTAATTAACATATATGGCATGCCGTTTGGCATGTGCGTCTGGCATGCATGTTTTTGGCAAGTTAGGCATGCCGTTTGGAATGTGCGCCTGGCATGCACGTTTGTCAAGTTAGGCATGTCGATTGGCATGTGCGCATGGCATGCGCGTTTGGCGAGTTTGGCATGTTGCTTGGCATGTGCGTCTGGCATGCGTGTTTGGCGCGGGTTTTGGAAACCAATTGGCTTTGTGATCATCTGGCGTGGTTTCCTCCTTTTCAACCCTGTGGCGAGTTTGAAGCAACCTGATTGGTTAATGTAAGAGGGTCGGCCAAGCATGGGCGTGGATACACTTCTGTGTGAGTGTGGAGGACTTAAAGAAACCTGATTGGTCGATGGGAAGTGGGGCCGGCAAGCTAGGGCGTGGCCACACTTCCAGTGTGCTGTGGCGGATTTAATCGCCTAGTTTGTCTAAGAATAGTTTTTCGGCCAACGGGGTCTAGTGTACTGCACGGGGCGCGAAACCCTAATTTTGCAAATTAGTCGGGTTTATGAGTTTTTTATGAGTTATGAAAATAATTGGCTTGGTTTTGTATGCTGCCATAAAAATCCTTATCTACATAATGCAGTGTGCTTTTCGTCTGAGCATTTCGTGCAATGGCCTTAACTTTGGTACTTGGAGGTTCATGCTACTCCGCTGCGAGTGAACACAAATCCTTCATGCCATACCGATATTAAGGTTTCTGCCGGGGAACATAGCACATGAAAGTAATCAGTGATTCTTGTATTGGCGAGGTGCCGAAATTTACAGAGTGTTTGGGACGGTTGCTACATTTGCCAGTCTGGATAAATTTCATGTAAATATATTGAATGGCTCAATAAATATGCTGGTGGAGAGGTTAGAACTCACGACACCGTCTCCTTGCAGAGTGACGTCAGATGCAAGGTTTTACGATTTTAACCCTAAGCTAAAAACCACCATAAACATTAAGTCCCTTGCTTAACACGTAACAGTGGCATTATTGCGGGGTAAGCATGAGATGGTGACAGACAAGAGTAAAATCGAAAGAGCAAGACGTGAAGGGATTTCCAAGGAAATTCAACTAACCTTTGGTGGAAGGCATGAGGAATCCGTGATCCTTGTGTTGGCGGCTTTTGCATAAATTCGTCTTAACCGTTGGATGTTGACACCGGTACGGCGTCTTTGGCTACTGGTTAGGGAATGGTTCACGACGCTGCTGGCTAGGGCATTTGTCAAGAGCGGAAAAGTTAGCGCTGAAACTTTTCCTACTGATTGGCAAAGATGGTACTGCAATTTGGTTCGCGAATCGGTGAATGCTAGTTGGCTAGGTTACGGAACGTATGGAGATGGCGCTGCTTTGAACGGTTAGGATGGCGCTTCCTTGGCTGGTGGAGATGGCGCTGCTTTGAATGGCTAGGATGGCGCTGCTAGCTGGAGTAGCGGATGGGGGTGGCTAGCTTAGCATGTCAGATGGCGCGGCTACCTTTGGATGTCCGTGGAGTGGTGCGGCTAGCTTGGACGCGGAATGGCCAAGATGGCTGCTGGCTTGGACGCGGAACTTTGGCACGGGGCTTGAACACGGACTGTTGACGCTGGCATGGTGCTGCTGGATTGGATGCTTCCGTGGCGTGGTGGATGGCGCGGGGCATGTGATGCTATTAGGCTCGTCTTGGCTGGTCGCCTAAAACTTGCCATAAGCTCTCCATCTTGGTGGCGAACTTCGATGGCTGAGATCGCATGTTATGAAATAAGGGTAGCCGTTGATTGTGGCTACCTTGTGTTGGCGCTTGAAAATGGCTCAATGGCGTTTTTGGTGCACGCCAGTAGCAATGCGACATGGCTGGCATGGCTCGTGCATGCTAGTGGCACGGTGTTGCAAGTGGCGCTTGGCGTATCCATGGCCATTAATTTTAGGAGGCTGGTCGCCTGAAATTTGCCACAAGTCTGTCATCTCGGTGGCGAACTTGAATGGCTTAGATTGCATCTCATGAGGAAGGATAGCCGTTGATTATGGCTACCTTCTGTCGGCGCCTGAAAACTTTTTTTAAATTAGGGTTTAGCATGTCGAAACCCTAATTAGCATATATGGCATGTCGTCTGGCATGCGCGTCTGGCATGCGCGTTTTTGGCAAGTTAGGCATGCCGTTTGGCATGTGCGCCTGGCATGCACGTTTGGCAAGTTAGGCATGCCGATTGGCATGTGCGCATGGCATGCGCGTTTGGCGAGTTTGGCATGCTGCTTGGCATGTGCGTCTGGCATGCGTGTTTGGCGCGGGTTTTGGGAAGCCAATTGGCTTTGTGATCATCTGGCTTGGTTTCCTCCTTTTCAACGTTGTGGCGCGTTTGAAGCAACCTGATTGGTTAATGTAAGAGGGTCGGCCAAGCATGGGCGTGGCTATACTTCTGTGTGAGTGTGGCGGATTTAAAGAAACCTGATTGGTCGACGGGAAGTGGGGCCGACAAGCTAGGGCGTGGCCACACTTCCAGTGTGCTGTGGCGGATTTAATCGCCTAGTTTGTCTAAGCATAGTTTTTCGGCCAACGGGGTCTAGTGTACTGCACGGGGCGCGAAACCCTAATTTTGCAAATTAGTCGGGTTTATGAGTTTTTTTTGCGTTACGGCAATAATTGGCTTGATTTTGTTTGCTGCCATAAAAATCCTTATCTACATAATGCAGTGTGCTTTTCGTCTGAGCATTTCGTGCAATGGCCTTAACTTTGGTACTTGGAGGTTCATGCTACGCCGCTGCGAGTGAACACAAATCCGTCATGCCATACCGATATTAAGGGTTCTGCCGGGGAACATAGCACATGAAAGTACTCAGTGATTCTTGTATTGGCGAGGTGCCGAAATTTACAGAGTGTTTGGGACGGTTGCTACATTTGCCAGTCTGGATAAATTTCATGTAAATATATTGAATGGCTCAATAAATATGCTGGTGGAGAGGTTAGCACTCACGACACCGTCTCCTTGCAGAGTGACGTCAGATGCAAGGTTTTACGATTTTAACCCTAAGCTAAAAACCACAATCAACATTAAGTCCCTTGCTTAACACGTAACAGTGGCATTGTTGCGGGGTAAGCATGAGATGGTGACAGACAAGAGTAAAATCGAAAGAGCAAGACGTGAAGGGATTGCCAAGGAAATTCAACTAACCTTTGGTGGAAGGCATGAGGAATCCGTGATCCTTGTGTTGGAGGCTTTTGCATAAATTCGTCTTAGCCGTGGGATGTTGGCACCAGTACGGCGTCTTTGGTTACTGGTTAGGGAATGGTTCACGGCGCTGCTGGCTAGGGCATTTGTCAAGAGCGGAAAAGTTAGCGCTGAAACTTTGCCTACTGATTGGAAAAGATGGTACTGCAATTTGGTTCGCGAATCGGTGAATGCTAGCTGGCTAGGTTACGGAACGTATGGAGATGGCGCTTCTTTGAACGGTTAGGATGGCGCTTCCTTGGCTGGTGGAGACGGCGCTGCTTTGAATGGCTAGGATGCCGCTGCTAGATGGAGTAGCGGATGGGCGTGGCTAGCTTAGCATGTTAGATGGCGCGGCTACCTTTGGATGTCCGTGGAGTGGTGCGGATAGCTTGGACGCGGAATGGCCGAGATGGATGCTGGGTTGGACGCGGAACTTTGGCACGGGGCTTGAACGCGGACTGTTGGTGCTGGCGTGGTGATGCTGGCTTGGATGCTTCCGTGGCGTGGTGGATGGCGCGAGGCATGTGATGCTATTAGGCTCATCTTGGCTGGTCGCCTAAAACTTGCCACAATCTCTCCAGGTTGGTGGCGAACTTCGATGGCTGAGATCGCATCTTATGAAATAAGGGTAGACGTTGATTTTGGATACCTTGTGTTGGCGCCTGAAGATGGCGCAGTGGCGTTTTTGGTGCACGGCAGTAGCAATGCGACATAGATGGCATGGCTCGTGCATGCTAGTGGCACGGTGTTGCAAATGGTGCTTGGCGTAGCCATGGCCATTAATTTTAGGCGGCTGGTCGCCTGAAAGTTGCCACAAGTCTGTCAGTTCGGTGGAGAATTTGGATGGCTGAGATTGCATCTCATGAGGAAGGATAGCCGTTGATTATGGCAACTTTCTGTCGGCGCCTGGCAACTTTGTCTAAATTAGGGTTTAGCATGTCGAAACCCTAATTAGCGTATATGGCATGCCGTTTAGAATGTGCGGTTGGCATGCGCGTTTTTGGCAAGTTAGGCATGTTGTTTGGCATGTGCGCCTGGCATGCGCGTTTGGAAAGTTAGGCATGTCGATTGGCATGTGCACCTAGCATACACATTTGGCGAGTTTGGCATGCTGCGTGGCATGTGCGTTTGGCGGGTTTGACATGCTGCGTGGCATGTGCGTTTGGAGGGTTTGGCATGTGCGTTTGGCGGGTTTGGCATGATGCTTGGCATGTTTGGCATGACGATTGGCATGTGCGTCTGGCACGCGCGTTTGGCGGGTTTGGCATGCTGCTCGGCATGCCGAGTGGCATGTGCGCCTGGCATGCGCGTTTGGCGAGTTTGGCATGCTTCTTGGCATGTTTGGCATGCCGATTGGCATGTGCGTCTGGCATGCGTGTTTGGCGCGGGTTCTGGGAAGTTAATTGGCTTTGTGACCATCTGGCGTGTTTTTCTCCTTTTCAACGTTGTGGCAAGTTTGAAGCAACCTGATTGGTTAATGTAAGAGGGTCGGCCAAGCGTGGATGTGGCTACACTTTTGTGTGAGTGTGGCGGATTTAAAGCGACTTGATTGGTCGATGGGAAGTGGGGCCGGAAATCTAGGGAGTGGCCAAACTTCCAGTGTGATGTGGCGCTTTTAATCGCCTAGTTTGGCTAAGCATAGTTTTTCGTCCAACGGGGTCTAGTGTACTGCACGGGGCGCGAAACCCTAATTTTGCGAATTAGTCGGGTTTATGACTTTTTTGTGAGTTATCACAATAACTGGTTGGATTTTGTATGCGTCCATAAAAATTCTTATCTACAGAATGCAGTGTGCTTTCCGTCTGAGCATTTCGTGCAATGGCCTTAACTTTGGTACTTGGAGGTTCATGCTACTCCGTTGCGAGTGAACACAAATCCGTCATGCCATACCGATATTAAGGATTCCGTCGGGGAACATAACATAGGAAAGTACTCAGTGAGTCTTGTATTGGCGAGGTGCCGAAATTTACAGAGTGTTTGGGATGGTTGCTACATTCGCCAGTCTGGATAAATTTCATGTAAATATATTGAATGGCTCAATAAATATGCTGGTGGAGAGTTTAGCATTCACGGCACCGTTTCCTTGCAGAGCGACGTCAGATACAAGGTTTTACTATTTTAACCCTAAGCTTAACGCCTTTCTTTCATTTGAATGTCGGGGTGTTAAAGATTGATAGAAGTAGGGTCAGTGGTCGGAACTCGGAACAAAGACCAATAGGGGATCGAGTTATCTTTTTTTCCATCGTTGAATCAAGAAGACTAACATATGCAGCCGGAGAGCAAGAACTAGAGACCTGGTATAGTGTCTAGTCCATACGTCACTTGTCTTTAGAGCTACACATTTTCCTGTCTGACAAATGTAGAGTCCATAGATAATTGTCCTCTCTTTTATTACCACGGGCACTAGAATAAACTAACCAATTTTGTTGAATTAAAATACCATAATCTTAAAGAGAAGAGAAAGACTCAAAGTCTATCTCCATTCTCATCGTTTTTAGGATACTTAATTTCTTAGTTGATTACCGAGAATTTATGAGTGTAATTCTTAGAAAAACTATATCATGAATGTTATTTTGAAAATTATCTTATTTATTTTTTCTTCAAACTATTCCGAGTCTAGTGATCATGAAATGTTAAGGCTTGGACCCAGTGTAGTATCAACCTGCTCCTCTCAACTCCTCCACCGACTTCCTCTTTTATTTTCGATCTTCTTATTCCGATCATTTATTTAGGTCAGTTGAAATTAATCCTTGATTATGCATGATTTCGTTGATTTTATTTTATTTCTTTATCTGTTCCGTTAATTCTTGTCTCCTTAGAATTAATGTCTCGTTTTTATTTCAAAAAAAATACCATAATCTTGCCACAATCTTAAAATAGTGATACTCTTTCCGTTTTTCTAACAGATGACCTATTCATTTTTAGATTTTGTCCCACTAATATGTAAGGTTGCACAAACAACCCGGTGCACCGGACTCGAACCGGAAAAAAACCCGGAACAGATGTAGCCGATACAGGTACCAGGAATGGATTTCAGAACCGATTGGGTACGAGTACAGGTACCGATTCTAACCCTATTCCTGGCAGCACCGGACCAAGAAACCCGGTGTATAATAACCATCCATATAAGTCATTTCTAGCCATCGATGCTAGGTATAGATAGTGTCGAGTATATCGACTAAACCAGCCATTTTTCTCTTTTTCTCCGACCTGAAGAACAGATTCACCATCTCTGTCTCTATTTTTCTTCTTCTTCTTCTTCTTCTTCTTCTTCACCATCTATGTCTCAATCAAATTCACCGCCACCACCAATTACTAAGAACAATTCTACAACAGGTAATCTATTCATCGTGATTTTAGGTAATGTTAAATTTGTTTGATTAACTTGGGGTTCTTAATAATCAATAGCATGTTTAATTAAATTATTTAATTGCATGTTTGAATCTGAATTAGAGTTACAACGGTGAACTGATTGAGGACAAGATGGTGGTGCTACTGTAGAAATTCAACAAGATGGTGGTGGTAGATATTGATATATATGTTCAAGGGGTATTCAAAGTCAAGGATGAGAAGATCTGTTAATAAGAAACCAAAATTCTGATGTGTTAGAAGATTGAGTTGGAATTTTGAAGACGCGGAAGTAGGGTTTCTGTGGGTGTTTGAAGATTTGTGGTTTTCTTCTGTGAAGGGATTGAAGAAACCGGTGTAGTAATTCGAAATTAAGGTTTCGTGGTTGGGGTTTTCTTTGGGCAATTTTTGAGGACACAGAAGAGGGGTTCTGCTAGTGTTTGAAGAATTGTTTTTCTTCGTGAAGTGATTGAAGAAAAATGTTTAGACGTTTAGTGATTGATTTGAATAGTTTCGACCTTGTGTTATCTTGTTGAGGTTGCGATTAATCAGTGAAGAGGATTGTCTGATCATGATAAGTGTGTATACATATATCTCACCATCAGACACGTGTATATAGAAAAATACGTGGAAAGCATGCAGGCCAGGACATCAAAATACGATGCACTACGGAACACCACATAAACCCCAAGGAGTTACTTTATCTCATCCCAAAAGAAGCTAAGATCAATGGTGGAGAGAAAGTTAGCTGACACGAACGTGACAGGGGCAGAAGACACTTGTCTGACACGAGCAGGCATCTCAACCACCTTCATTAAACACTCTGAGCAGTATACGTGTCGATCAACCCGTGGAACGAGCGAGGATGTCTCTGCGTGATCAAGTGGCAAACGCAGACCTCAGCGTGATGGACACAAGACACTAGAAGATAAGGTTCCAACGGCCTTAAGAGATGGGGCCCACACTCTAACCCTATAAATACCCCCTCTCCACCAATAGGAAAGGGGGATCGGAAGAATCAGAAGGGGAAGGAGAGAGAGAGAGAGTTTGCAAGTGTAAGTTAATCATCTAGAAGAGAGAAACATGTAAACCCAAAAGTCATTCGACTATTCGTGTAACCGTGAAGAATATAGTAAAACAACAAACCCCGTGGACGTAGGCCTTAGTGCTGAACCACGTAAACCTTGGTCTTTTTACATTTCAGCACTTTATATTTATTTAGCCCCATGGATCTTTACTTATACGTTTTGTTTTCTTTGCTTGTACTTATATCCCGTGCGCAAACGCCTCGCATGGAGTTGTTAGATGAGGCTATGATAAACCCGAAGGTTTTGAGCCAATGAATCAACACTAGGATATCATCATCACAAATCTCCTTAGATGATGATGATTGATTGTGAGCACTCGGATCCCTTCGTGATTTGTGTGTTCACAATTTGGCGTTAGAAACAGGGACTTCGTCCCGGTAAAAGATTTATCTTATCCTGTGATTTCATTTTAAATTGGCATATGATTGCGCTGATTTATCAGCTCGGACCGTATAGATCATTTGTTAACTGTATTGTGTTAAAAACCCACCTTTTATGTTCGATAAGATTTATTGTTCTAATCCGCGGATTTACGATTTTCTTTAAATCTCATGCGAACCCGTCTCTCTGGGGGGTTTTTCGTAGTTTTTATACTAAGGATCTCCTTTAGTAAAACTTTAACCCGTATATTATAACTTGCGTGTATTAATCCTCTCCAGGAAGAATGTATTTCGTCAACTAACCCGCTTCACGCGGATATTCCCGTTTTTCGTTTGAAATGCCTTATGCAGAAAGGACGTATTGTGAGTAAAGAAGGCGAGTTTCGGCGAGATTTCATTGTCAACAAAAGGACACGTGATGGAAAAGACGCAGGAAGCAGGAAAATCCAAAGCTTTGTCAAAAGAAACACCCAGGACAACCCCGGTCATCACCCGAAGCAAGCAGAAGGGAGATAAAGCTAAAATGACCAGTCAAAGGCAAGATACTGCGGAAATCACTTCACCTATGAACGCTAATTCAGTTGCAGCGGCGGCTCTCAGAGCAGCAGCGACAAAGTACGGTGCGGCTGCGGTAGTCCCGAAGGATGCAGAGGCTAGCAATACTTGCGCCATGAATCAACTTAACCAACCAAGAGAAAGGGTGGATGAATCCAGAACATTCCAACCCGTGCACCTTCTAACTTTTGGAATGCCACCAACAAATGATCAAAATCAAACCATACCGGCGGCTCTAGCACCGCAGAGGGGCACTCACCCCAATTTGGAAATGCCAGCGACCGAAGCTGAACCCCTTCCACCTTTAGTGCAGACCATGGAGGAGGGCGACACCATGGCTGTAGTAGCACGCGCTGGGACCCCCAATCAGGGGTCCAACCAATCACACCGACTGATGGCTGAGCTTGAGGAACTGAAGAAGAGCCAGCAGGTTTACGCAGATGCTGTAGCCCTGTTGGCCAGAGAAAATCAAGATTTAAAGGAGCGGATTGCTCTAAGCACGAAGACCAGCCAACAACTTGATGAAGCAAACTCCAAAGCACCAGAGCCAAACCGAGACTATAGAGTCTTCATAGCGGCTAATGAAGACGCGACAAGGGGAAGTAGCGTATCTGACCCGGATTATGACGATGGAGAGTCAGACGGTAACGAACAGAAGAATTTAGGGCACCACCGCGCAATGGAAGAACTACGAGATGAGATGATGGCCGAGATCAGGAAATTAAAAAATAAACAAGGCGGGGGGAGGTTAGAAGAAGTCATGAGAGAAGCTAACTCCACGCCCTTAACTCATCGCTTGGGAAACACCCCTATTCCACTAAAATGCCCTGTCCCAACGTTCGAATGCTATGATGGATCCAGCGACCCTGCTGCACATATTCGGTACTACAACCGTGTCTTAGCTAGATGGGGTCAGAACGACGCCGTACTCTGCAGATACTTCCCGTCAAGCCTGAAGGGATCGGCGTTATCATGGTTCGATAATCTGCCACCGAATTCTATCCACTCATACGACCAACTCGCAGAGAAATTCTTAAGAACGTATATGTACAACAAGACTGTAAACACCGGAATGGATAAGATCTTTTCACTAGCGATTGGCTACAAGGAAACCACGAGGGAGTACACTAACAGATGGCACAAGATCTTCCAAGCCATAGGTAGCGTGGACCCAGTGGTAAGCATCAATTGCTACAAATGGGGCTTAGACTGAATGAGTCCCCTATTTGTTGAAATTCATGGGAGCGTGCCTAAGACAGAGGGAGATCTTCGAATAATTATCGAAAAGCACGCTCGACTTGAAGAAATTCAACGGGAAAACCCGAGGGCATATCCGCAGAGGTCTCACCGCACCAATTCAGCGGAACAAACCAATGGGGCCAAAAGGAGTTGCTCAGGGGAGAGACCTCACGAAGATAGGAAGGAACGAAGGGATGAACGAAGAGCAGGTGACCGAAAATTCGAAGATCAAGTTTACACGAAACTCAACGCTAGCTATGCTCGTATCCTACGAGAGATCAAAGGGAGGGAAAACTTAGAGTGGCCATGGTCTAAGGGAAAGCAGCCCCCGAGATCCGAGAAGTCTAAAGATTACTGTGAATATCACTGTTTCAACGGACACCAGACCGAAAAGTGCAAGAACCTTAAAATAATGATCCAAAAATTAATTGATGCGGGAGAGCTCAAACATTACGTACGAAAGGATGTTACCGAGGACAGATCTAAGCGAACCAAACCAGTCCAACTTCCGGAAGGAAACCGAACAATCAACACCATCTCGTGTTCTGAAGCCACAGGACCCTCACTTACAGCGCAGATAGGAAAGAGGTTACGGAAGCAATTCGAAGACCGCTGCGAATTATATAAGGTCGATGGGATAGTGGTGGACGAACACGAAGAATGGATGGAATCTCCTATCATCTTCGATGCCGAGGATATCGAAGAAGATATGGAAGACCATAACGATCCCTTGGTCCTAACACTACCAGTAGCTGGATGTAACCTCAAAAAGATCCTCATAGACGGGGGAAGCTCCGTAAACGTCCTATTTTACGATGCATTCAAACGGATGAAGCTCCATGATGAACAGTTAATGACCTCTTATCACACCATCTACGGATTCAATGGAGCAGCCACGAAGCCCTTGGGAGACATCGTGTTGCAGGTTAACGCAGGGCCCATGAAACTGGAAACCCGATTCAGTGTGGTGGACACCCCTTCCCCCTACAACGCTATTATTGGACGAAAATGGATACATAAGCTCAAAGGAGTTGCGGCAACGTACCACCAATATCTCAGATTTCCAACACCTGAGGGAGTAATGGAAATCAAGGGAGATCGGATCACTACGCGAGAGTGCCAGGCCACTCAGGATCATATCAACAACGAGCAAGAAGAGCAGCGAAAAATCCGAAGAGTAAAAAATCAAGAAACCGCGAAAGAGAAGGCCATAGACCTGTTCCTCAAGGAAACTACAGGGAAGGGCTTGACGAAAGATGATAATGTCCTAAGCACAGAAACAAGTACTTCAACAACCAGCGAAGAACAGAAACACGCTAAATAGCAATTAAAGAACGTCCCAGTCCTCGGAAACCCGAAGCCTGTGTTCACACCAGTGGAGCCCGTAAAGGAAATCAACATAGGAAGAAGAAGAAAACCCGAAGATGATCAAAATCGGGACCATAATGGACGAAGGAAGGGCATTCCTTAACCAAATTACTTAAGGAATACGCGGATGTGTTCGCCTGGAAGCTAGGAGATATGCCGGGGATTGACCCAAAAGTAATCCAACATGAACTACGCATCAAACCGGGCACGCCCCCGTTCAGGCAGAAAATACGAAAAGTAGCTCCAGAGTATCATGAGGCAGTAGAAACAGAACTTCGGAAACTACTAGACGCAGGATTTATCAAGGAAGTCAAGTATCCTACCTGGATCTCCAACATGGTCATTGTTCCTAAGAAAAATGGAGGGGTTAGAATATGCATCGACTTTACTAATCTCAACAAGGCATGTCCAAAGGACAGCTATCCCCTGCCGAGCATAGATCACTGGTTGAAGCAGTGAAGGTACGAAGAGCTGTCATTCATGGACGGATATTCTGGTTACAACCAAGTAGCCCTGGCAGAAGAAGATCAGCCACACACAGCGTTCTACACCCACATGGCCTTTATTGCTATACTAGAATGCCTTTCGGACTTCGAAACGCAGGGGCAACATACCAAAGGATGGTCGATGCTATCTTCAAGCCATGGATTGGAGGAACCCTAGAAGTCTACGTTGACGACATGCTCGTCAAAAGCAAGCTGCGTAAAGATCACCACCAGGACCTGAGGAATATCTTCGAAGCAATGAGACAGCATCACATGAAAGTGAATCCGGAGAAATGTACTTTCGGTGTCACCTCGGGGAAGTTCCTCGGGTATCTGGTAACAAAAAGGGGCATCGAGGTAGACCCAGCAAAGATTCAAGCCATAGTAGAGATGCCGTCCCCAAAGAATTTAAAGGAAGTACAGAAGCTCAATGGATCATAGCAGCGTTGGGCAGATTTATTGCACGGTCTTCGGACAAATGCAAACATTTCTTCAATATTCTCAAAAAAGGGAGCAGGTTCGAATGGACCGCTGAATGCGAGGAAGCATTCCAAAAAATCAAAGAACACCTAGCCTCAATCCCGATCCTGCAGAAGCCAGACCCTGACGAGGTTTTGGCACTGTACATAGCAGCAACAGAGGACGCAGTCAGCGCGGTATTAGTCAAAACCAATACAAAGATAGAACAACCTATCTATTACGTCAGCAAGACCCTCAATTCTGCGGAAAGAAATTATACTAAGATTGAACAACTCATCCTCGCACTGGTATGGGCTACCCAAAAACTGAGAACCTACTTCCTAACTCACCTCGTCAGGGTCCCATGCAAAGCACCATTGGAAGCAGTCCTCAAAAGCACGGGAAAAGTGGGCCGAATAGCCAAATGGAACACCCATCTGGACCAATTCAACATCATTCATGAAATTCAACATTCTCGGAAGTCCCAAGTTCTGGCGGATTTCTTAGCAGACCTCCCCCTTGACAACGACGAAGAGATTAAGGGAATACCAGAAGCCGAGGAAGAAAACAAGGATCCAATGGATATCCTCGAACCTGCGAGTCAAAGACAATGGGAAGTCTTCGTCGACGGATCCAAAAATAAGGAAGGAGCAGGAATAGGCATTGTCATTATCACCCCAACTGGAGAAAGGATTATACAGGCACTTAGATTGGAATTCAAAGAGCATACCAACAACATTGTTGAATACGAAGCTGTCGTACATGCCCTCCGTATAATAATAGAGATGGGGGTAACCGATGTAAGGCTGACAAGTGATTCGCAGCTTGTCATACGGCAAATAGGGCTCGAGTATAATGTGTACGATGACACCCTCTCAGCTTACATGGCCTTGGTCCAAACATTGGCATCACAAATCCCGAACATTAAGTTCCGGCACTTATGCAGAAGGGACCTCAGGCACGCGGATGCCCTAGCATATATATCATCCATGCTGAGGGATAAAAATGTCGAAGCTATTAAAATAGCAAGGGTATACGAGCCTTCGATTGCATCTCAATTCTCCTTCGCTACCAATCAAGATACAGTGGAAGAAAATATCGAAGACCAGGTAGGAGAAGACATCCATAATGACTTTGACGAAGAGGATATCCTGTCAAGAGCAAATCAAGACGAAGACTTCAGCAACGAAGATGACTGGAGGTGACAATCCATGCCTTTCTCGAAAAAGGAAGCTTACCTGCGGATCAGAAACAAGCTAGGAAGATACTCTCCAAAGTGGGAAGATATGATCTTCGGGATGGGGTCCTGTATAAGAAATCCTTCCTTGGACCATTACTACGTTGCTTGTCCCGGAAAGAGGGGCATCGAATTCTAAATGATATCCATTATGGTGACGCGGGGAATCATAGCGGCATGAGATCACTAGCTGACAAAGCAAAAACGCAAGGATATTACTGGCCGACAATGATACAGGATGCCGCGAGGATGTCCCGACGATGTGAAGAATGTCAGCGCTTCGCAAAAAGATCCACGCGCCGGACAATGTTAAACTCCGTCGATAGCCCGTGGCCATTTGCAAAATGGGGCGTAGACATCGTCGGGCCTTTCATCGAAGGATCAGGGAAAAGACGATTTTTGATAGTAGCCACGGACTACTTCAGTAAATGGGTGGAGGCTAAGGCCTTGGCCAGGATCAGAGACGGATGTGTTACTTTCATATTCCAGAACATCATTTGCAGATTTGGTATACCCGCTGAAATTGTATCTGATAATGGCAAGCAATTACAGGGGAAAAATATAGACATGCTCTTCGATACTTTCAAAATAAGAAAGAACAAGTCCACCCCCATATACCCTCAAAGCAACGGACAAGCGGAAGCTACCAACAAGACCCTCGCCCTTATACTCAAAAAACAATTAGACGAGCATAAGGGAAGATGGTGCGAACAACTGCACAATGTGTTATGGGCATACAGGACAACACGAAGATCCGCCACCGGGGAATCCCCGTTTCTTCTAACTTATGGAGCTGAAGCAGTCATACCTACGGAAATCCTCATGCCAACCACGAAGACCGAAGCTTGGGAGAAAAACCTCACAACAGATATGATGTTAGAAAGGTTGGACGACTTGGAAGGAAGAAGGGAAGTGCATTACAAAAGATGGAAAATTATCAACGAAGACTAGCAAGGGAGTACAACAAAAAGGTAAAGCTCGGAATTTTGTAGAGGGGCAGTATGTGTTGAGAACAATCCCACGGTATCAGCAAGAAAAGAAATGGGGAAAATTAGCACCTACGTGGGGAGGACCTTTTGTAATACACGACGTTGCGGGTAACGGTTCCTACTACCTTCGTAATCTAAAAGGCGAGGTCCTCCGGCATCCTTGGAATGCTAAGTGGCTCAAACCATACTTCCCATAGGAGCAACGCAGACTTGAATCTGCTTGGAGTGTACCAGAAGAAGAAGGGAGCCTGACCGCTCCACATGTTTCTATCTCTGGAAGAGGAATTGCAGGCCTCAACTTATCAATCAAACAAGCTTTCAAATTATCAAGTCAGCGGAATCTATCGACAATATTGGGGAAAGTAGTTAATCTACAATCTCTCAGGGCTCCCCCATCAGTGTCCATAAGTGTAAGACCAGGGGGAAGGCACCCAGCAGAAAGAGATACCCAACCAATCTTAAGGCAACGGGTCGACGGAATGGGTGTGTAAATATTTTAATCCCATATCCTAGAACGTTGCCCGGCCCCCACCGTCTGGGAATCCTCTGGCCCAGGATTCGCCAGCGGGGTGACAGGTCTCAAGACGATCACGAAGGTATATCAGAAAAGGATCCATTTCATAAAGGATGATTACAAAAGTGAAAGGCCCAAGGATACACATCAAAAAATATTCCTTTTACAGGATCATATAGCAAAAATATTCTTGTTACATGATTACAAAAAGGGAAGGATAATGATGCCGCGGCCCCTACAAAATGCTGCGGTCTCTGCCTAGATTGCTCCCATCGGCAGGATTATTCCGAAGACTTGAAGGGACGCTCCACCAGAAGAGGGTCCCGAGGAGCCAGGCAAGGCAGAAGGAACTGGACGACGAGGATAGTTCTTCACGAGACCATGCTCGTTCTTTAGGCCAAGTTCTATCCTCTCCAGCATCTTGTTCGTCTCCTCAGCCAATTGACAACGAGCCTTGTGCTTAATAACTGTTGTCCGCTGTTGGGCTTGGGATAATAACGAAGATAGCCGATTCACTTCTCTAGAAGCAGCACCAACGGCCTCCTCGCGGGTTGCCGCTAAATTCTTGAAATGATTGGTCTGTTCTTCCTGCTGCGCTAAGGAAGATTGAGCCTTTTCAAGTTTTTCATTTGTGACGCGAAGGTGTCCCTCGAGCTCTGAAAAAGACAACACCACGGAGTTAGCGCAGAAAAAAAACACGGTCACACTCGATGAAATAGGATTATACCTTCGACACAAGCCGAAGCCTCTTCATACTCATTAACAACCGCATCTCGCGCTTCATCAAGATGGTCATATTCCGCGGATAATTTCTTATAGTCTAGTTGAAGGTTGGTGAGAGTAAATTGACAGGCATCTAATTCTACCTGCTTCATCGAGTCCATGTGACGAAGGTGGTCGACCTATTTATTTATCTCTGAGACCCCTTTGCTAAGTCTGTACATACACACTTCAAGATTCCTCTCAGACTCAGCTGACGAGCTACTTCAACGCGGGACGCGGCAAGGCCTTGCTAGAGCATGGGCTTCACACGGGCATCATCTCTTTCTCTGACAAGACAGAGCATATTATCCTTAACCCCTGAAAGAGGAATGGATCGAGCCTTCTGTAATTCTTCCTCCAGCAGCTGAATCCTAGACTCCAGCAAGGAAGTATGCTCACGGGCTTCCCGCAGACTATCACGTGTCCATAGCAGTGTGCCATTAATAAAGCACGATCATGGTTGTACAGATTTTGCATGTCGACCATCTGAACATGCCTCGCGCGCCATACCTAGCCCGAGCATCCCATTTCTTGGCTTCATTCTTAATTTTTCTCAACCATCTCTAATACGAGATTTTTGCCGAGCTCTTTCGTTTCGAAGCCATCAGCTCGGGGACGCCACCCACTGGAGATAGGGTGGGGAGACTCAGACAGAACAACTAAGAAATAGAGGAATGACGACATACTGCGAGGGAAAAAGAACCAAACCTGTGAAAGTTGAAACTTGGCTGCGAGTTTGCTCTAACTCAGCGCGAACACAACAAGCTCGGAACGAAGACCGGCCTCTGCTTCACCCAGCTTCTCTTTCTCCTTGAGGCTTTTCTCAGTTCTTCTATTTCCACCTCAGCCGCAGATAATTCCTTTTCTCTGTGACGAAGCTTAGCCTCGAGCTTCAGAGATTTCGCTTTGAAGAACTGATACAGCACGTGGTTACAATGCTCACTCCTCATCATCTACACATCAAGATGACAAACATTATTTCACCGAAGCATTCGATCACGAAAAGTATGTACGAAAATTTACCTCCAAGACACGCTGCTGCGGAAAGCCATATTGATACCCGTCGGCGATGGCCATCATATCTGCAACGGAAGTAGGAGGCTCCGGCACAAGGGTAGCTTCGGGAACACTCAAATTTTTTCCCCAGGCTTCAGACACCCGCGCCTTAGAAGACATCTCCATCATGCGACGGGTATACGCTATAGATTCCTTTTCCCCAGCAACAACAGGGGCGGGATGAGAACAAATAGAAGATTCTTTTCCTTGAACCAATCCATGATGGCGTCCTCGCCCTCAGACGTCGGCGACTGGAAGATTATCAGCAGGCGCATCAATGACCGATTTCCCCTTCTCTGACACGGCCCCCTCACAAATGTCGGCATCCTCCGCGCCTACATGCGCAGCATGCTCCTCCGCGCCACCATCTTCAACAGTAGCGTCTCCATTACCATCACCACCAAGAACATCCCAATTATCATTGGGGGAAAGTAAAGAGAAGTCCTCGGGAAAATCGAGGGCATCGTCAAAGAACTCCCCCGTGGAGTACATCCGATCAAAAGAAAATTCTTGAGAGGCGGGAAGGGTATCCGCGACATCACCAGCAGGGACAGAAATGCCCCAATAACAACGCCATCAGCCACCACGGCTTTGTTCCTTCCTTCATCACCAACATGACCACGAAGACCTCTTCTTCGACATTGATAGGGGAAGTACCAGTACGTTCCTCCCCATCTGTAATCTCCTCATCCTCAGCAAACTCTTCGTTCACTGGACTAGTAACTTCTTCTTGGGCCTCAGCCTCGCCCATCACAATAGTAGAAGACTGCTTCGGCTTAATCTTTTTCTTCTTCAACACCTGAAAACAACACCACAAAAAGAATTATTTTTCCCGTCAGATGAATTTCTAAAAAGAAGAAGCGCAGCTAGAATCCGCGTACCTGAGCAGTTGAGGTATTCTTCGGTGGAAGTATAGCACCAGAACCTTCCTCCTCGTCTCCCTCTACGACGTCAAGGGCATAAGGAAAATTCATACCCGCAAAGTTCAAACGCCAGGGACAGAAATCTCCATAACGAGCAGGAGGAGACTCGCGTGGCTTACTACTCTCGGTAGGCCGCCAACCGCGGGGACCAGGAATCCAACCGTAAGCCCACGGACCAACTATTTCGATAACGGTGGCGTGCCACTCGTAGTCATGATCGCGCTTGATCCTCTCGCGGCTGGGAAGAGTTTCCGATGACTAGACCCCTCCGTGCCAGGAACATACTTCAGCTTGGCATCGCTGACCTCATTTAACAGACGAATCTCGCCCCGAGGAGCAGCGAGATTCCGAAGGCTGACACTCCACGGCTTGCGGTTCCTACTATTGACGTAATCACCGAAGGAGTTATTGAAATTCTCAGGAGTATACCATTCCTTCTCCGCGGGATTGGGGACGTAGCAAGTCATCGACGTCTCCCCCTTACTCCGCAGATAGCACTCCTTCAGGGCGCGGAGATAATTCCCCGATAGTTGGGATACGGAACGGCTGTGAGTATTGGTGGAAGAGCCTTCACGACTAGCGAGCACGTCATAGTAGAAGGAATCACCTGATTTGTACAACGGCAGCATAAGACCAGCTTCGAACGCTCCAACCGTCGTTAACAAATGAAATTCATCGAACTCATACTTTGAGATAAGCTCATAAGTAATATCATCCTCAGGGGCATAGAAACGAACCCCGAAGGCTTGGAGCTCATGCTTTTCCTTGAATATTTCGAGATCAATATGCTTGAAGGTTACTTTTTTTTACTAACCGAGACACTACGTATCAAGGGGGCAGCCTCATCCTCCTCGGCGGGGCCGGATGAACTAATGAACGCTTCGGAAGCTTTTCTCTTCACCGGAGGATTCTTTGAAGATTCAGCCCTCGGAACTACACCCTTCGTATTCTTCCCTTTAAAAGTTGGAGGGGACCGCAGATGATCTCGGGCACTAACGAACGTAGAGGAGGAACGTCAAAAGCAACAGCACGAGGCGGAGCCTGCGTACTCCTAATATCATCACGAGGACGAGACGCTGCGCGATCGAAGACTCTTCGGGAACCAGAAGGATTTGTCGGAGGAATCTCTTCCCTAGAAGACGAGGCCTTCGCTCCAGAAGAAACTCGACTCCGACGAACATCATCTTGAGACTCTCTACGCGGAGGAGATCTCGATAGACCAGAACCAGGAGTCTGACAAGTAAGCCGCGGACGGTCAGACATGGCTGCGAAAAGATTAAAATCAAGAACAAGTTACACACATTCAAAAACATTACCAAAGATCAAAAAACCACATCAATAGCAATACACACACGATAACGCAGAAACCCTAAAATTAGTATACATGCTCAAAATTCCATAAAATTCAGACCCTCAAAAACTCAAATACAAGAAACAGTGGCTTCCTTGATTTAAGATAAAGAACAGGGGCAAACTAGTATGCAAGCATCAAAAGAAGTTCTTCATCACAAACAAGGAACAACAGTAGCAGAGAATTTACAAATCAACACAGCGTAAAACAGTGGAAAAAAGAAAAGAAAAACTTACCGGCAAAAACAGCAGCAGAAGAACAAACAGTGGAAGCGGGCGTGATTAATGCTAAGGCAGAGAATTTAAGATCACAGGTTCAATGAAGACTGACAGAGAATTTAAGGTCACAGGTTCAATGAAGACAGACAGAAATTTAAGGGCTGAAAACAAAGAATGAAAACTGAGAGAATGTTTAGGAAGAATGAAATTAATTTTCTTTCTCTCCTTAATATACCCGAAAGAAAGAGAAGGAAATTAATGGAGGAATGGGAAACGTGCCCGTTACATAAGCAGTTAATGCACGAATAAAAGACGTGCCCAAGTATCTAGGAAAGTTATTAGGAGAGATAGAAGAATATGCACGACTATTTTTCTTCAAGGCACCCATTAACATTCAAGCCCGAAGAAAAGGGGCAAATTGTGTATACATATATCTCACCATCAGACACGTGTATATAGAAAAATACGTGGAAAGCATGCAGGCCAACATCAAAATACGATGCTACGGAACACCACATAAACCCCAAGGATTTACTTTATCTCATCCCAAAAGAAGCTAAGATCAACGGTGGAGAGAAAGTTAGCTGACACGAACGTGACAGGGGCAGAAGACACTTGTCTGACACGAGCAGGCATCTCAACCACCTTCATTAAATACTCTGAGCAGTATACGTGTCGATCAACCCGTGGAACGAGCGAGGATGTCTCTGCGTGATCAAGTGGCAAACGCAGACCTCAGCGTGATGGACACAAGACACTAGAAGATAAGGTTCCAACGGCCTTCAGAGATGGGGCCCACACTCTAACCCTATAAATACCCCCTCTCTGGTGGGCCCGGGAAAGCGTATAAATTGAAGCGTAATGAAAACGGGCCTACAGTAATACCGCAAGTGCACGGTCGTCGGTTGTAGCTCGTGCAAGTACGGGTCGATCCACAGAGACTGGGTGTGTTTGGAGTTTCTAGCTATTTTGGGTTCTAAATTGCTATTGGGCTTTGAATACCCTTTGGAACTGTTGGGCTTTGAATACCCTTTGAGTAAATTGGGCTTAATGGGTTTGTTTTTAACAATGAAATGGCTTTGGTTTTGAATTTGGGCTTTTGATTCAGTTGGCTTTGATGAATTGCTTTGGGCCTTTGAGTTCTTTGGGAATGAACTGTGAACTAGGCTTTGGCCTTAAACTTAGGCTTGGGCTCAGTGGACTACAGATGGACTGAACTGAACCTTGGGCACCCTAACAGTGATCTGGGCTTTTGCTTCACCCTAGCAATGAGCTGGGCTTTTGGGCTTTGCTTTTGACCTGAGAGTAACTAGGCCTTTGGAGTTAACTGTGGACTGAACTGGGCTTTAGGTTTTTGAATAGCACTGGGCCTTGTAACAGTGAACTGGGCCTTTGATTTTGAATTTGGGCTTGGGCTCAGTGTAGTGAACTGAGCCTTAGGCCTTAATCTGAGCTGTGGTCTGGGCCTTGGAGAGGAAGCAGCAGCAGCAGTGGTGGCTTCTGCAGCAGCAGAAGCAGGGAAAGGGGGAGCAGCAGCAGTGCAAAGGGCAAGTGCACAGCAGCAGCACAACAATGCACAGCAGCAGCACAAGCAATGCAAGTAGTAGCAGCAGCAGAACAAGGAGAAGAAAACAGTGGGGCAATAATACAGAGGCAGTTAGCCTAAGTCAAAGACAATGGAGAAAATTTACAATGGAAGCAACACAGGGCAACACAGGGCAAAAGCAACACAGGGCAAAAAGATGAAAATTTACAATGGCAAAAGCAAACAGCACTAAACAATGATGATGGTGAAGGTGATAATGGCATAAAGAATAACAAAGAGATAAACCAAGGCCTAAGCCAAGGGCAGGGGAGATGGTGAAGCTAACAGTGATGACAATGCAAGGCCAAGGCAGTGGCTCTAGGCATACAAATGGAATGGAAAGAGAATTAGCTTGCTATGAGCACTAATTTCTCCCATTGCTCAATCAAAACAATGCATCCTAAGCATACAAATGGAATGGAAAGAGAATTAGCTTGCTATGAACACTAATTTCTCCCATTGCTCAATCAAATCAGTGCACTGAGGTTTCTAGCCTAACATTCCACTAAACATGTATCACATAACTGGTACATTAACATTACATGGAACACAAACATCAACAGGAACATGCATTAGGAAAATTGAAGAAACTAAACATCACAGTGAACTAACAGTAAACACAAAACTAAATTGAAATTAGAAACAAACAGAAATTATAAGAACATAAACTAAATGAACATGGAATTAAACATAAACGGGATACTAACATAACATTTGCACAAAATCAAAACAATTGAAATTGAAATTGAAAATTAAAACAAACCTAAATTGATACTGGAATTAAATTAACCTAACCCAAATTGGGTGGAAACTTGGCTAGTCCAAGAACACCCCTAACAGTGATACCCAACCCTCAATTTATACCCAAACTTTAAAATTAGGGTTTCCCCCAAATCCCAAAAATTAGGGTTCTCAAAATAAAATTTACCCAATTCGACGCTGACCCATGCTCTGCAATTGTTCCCTATGCTCCTCTCCATTCTTCTGATGCCCTAAATCGAGGTGTTGCATCAAACCCACATCTAGGTCAGTGAGATGCGTGTGGGTTAGATACAACAGCTAGGCTTAGGGGGATAGGATGTTGCTGTTGTCGGGTGGCGCTACTGGAGATCAGGGTGTTGTCGGATGGTTGTGGTGGTGGTGTGGTTCGAGAAGAAGGTGTAGCTGGTGGAGGTGATGGAGTTGCAGAGCAGCTCTCTGTTGTTTGGGAAGAAGAGAGGAAGAACCCGATGGAGAAGAAGGGTCCGTTTGTTTTGGGGTAATAGGGTTCGGTTGCTAGGGTGTTGAGCGGGTGTAGCGAGTTTTGATGAACAGCAAGTAAAGAGCGTTGGATGATCCCATATAGATTGAATCGAACGGCTACGATGGAGAGGTATGTGGCGACCGTTGGATTATGAGATACAACAAAATTGACGACACCAGATGGAGTTAGGTGTTGTAGTGTTAAGCGGAAGTATCGAGGTTTGATGCGCAGGCAAAGAAGCGACCGTAGGATCTAAATGTGATCTAATCTGAAGGCTTGGAATTTAGTTACTATGGTGTGTGATAGGAGCTTCAGATTTTGATGCGCGATGAAGGAGCGACCATCGGATGATGAGATGGATCCAATCCGACGGCTGAAGATGGAGGCGGTTTTGGTTATAGAAAATGGGTTTGGGTAAGGGTTTTGGGCCTTGGGTATGCCAAGCCCATATCTTCTTTAAGCACAATTCTTCCTTCTTGAGCCCATTCCTAGCTTTTTGGACGTGCGCTCCATTCTTTGCGGCTTCCTTGCGTAATTTCTTCCGGCTTTTCACCACTCTTCAGCTCTTTTCCGCTCCGCAAGTTATCCAGATTTTATTATTACCTAAAAATGCAAAATTAAGTAAGAAAAATATTTATTCTTGAAAACAATGAAAATACAGAATATGGGATAAAATGTAGAATTACTGCACAAAAGATGAGTTAAATGCCAACAAAAAGGGATAAATATATACATTATTTGGCACTCATCACTCTCCACCAAGAGGAAAGGGGGATCGGAAGAATCAGGAGGGGAAGGAGAGAGAGAGAGAGTTTGCAAGTGTAAGTTAATCATCTAGAAGAGAGAAACATGTAAACCAAAAGTCATTCGACTATTCGTGTAACCGTGAAGAATATAGTAAAACAACAAACCCCGTGGACGTAGGCCTTAGTGCTAAACCACGTAAACCTTGGTCTTTTTACATTTCAGCACTTTATATTTATTTAGCCCCATGGATCTTTACTTATACGTTTTGTTTTCTTTGCTTGTACTTATATCCCGTGCGCAAACGCCTCGCATGGAGTTGTTAGATGAGGCTATGATAAACCCGAAGGTTTTGAGCCAATGAATCAACACTAGGATATCATCATCACAAATCTCCTTAGATGATGATGATTGATTGTGAGCACTCGAATCCCTTCGTGATTTGTGTGTTCACAATAAGCTTATGTGTGATTTGTTTTTCTTTTTGATTGATACTGTAATAACCCGGTCCCGGAATGGTACTGGACCTGTGTTACCGGTACAGGTACATGTATAGGTACATGTACTCAAAATAGAGAACCGGTCAACATGAGGTACAGGGAACGGGTTCCTAGGAAAACCAGATTGTACCAGCTCATGTGCATCCCTAACTATAACGGCTGCACATCCAACAGTTCCAATAGTGTTTCCAGCAAAACTTTAAATCTATAAGAACACTTGATTGCTAACTGAAATTTCATGAAATTCGGGCTCAAACAGTTAAGCTCAACGGCTGCACTAACATTAGAAGAAAAACCCAAAACATCTGGAGTTCTTCATTTAGTTTCAAACCCTTCAACGGCAAAATGCCTTAAGGAGACGTGATTTCATGATCTTCTTCCTGGAAAATTTCCTGCTATAGAAACTAAACACTGTAAAACATAAACGTATCTCATAGCAAACCTTAAGGTCCCTAACAACAACCAAGAAGCTGAAATGTGATGGAGCACAACATACGACATCACACATAGGATAACGGACATTCAAATTTATACCAGCTTACCAAAATACAAAATGATTGTTTTTATTATTTTTTTCTACTACCCAAAATTGATTTGCATCAAGTGTTCACGAACATACTAGGTTCAGATGTGAATGCCTACAAAGAAAAAGAAAAAAAAAACTTAGTCTTCATCTCATTTAGACAAACAACCATAGATCAAAAAGAACCAAACAGCTAGTAAAGAATTCAATTCAAGCTACATTTGAAAGCTGAAAAGATTTCTGTATGCAGCATCTCATATTGGCTAAGAGTTTACCATCTTACTCATTTTGCTGGTTAAATAAGGCTACGTGCTATTGCTGCTGTTTTCATCCTTTCCAGTACCTCCAGCTATTGCAGATCCTGAAGGAGGTTCTGCGGACAAAACCTTCAAGACTGCCTCATTCTGCAAAGATAAATGAACCATGTAATTTCAAAGTCCTGATAAACAAACTCTGGATACTTTACCCAAAACAATAAGAAATTGAGGACAAGGTGGTGGTGCTACTGTAGAAATTCAACAAGATGGTTGCAGTAGAAATTGATATATGATGTTCAAGGGGTATTCAAAGTCAAGGATGAGAAGATATGTTGTCAATAAGAAACCAAAATTCTGATGTGTTAGAAGATTGAGTTGGAATTTTGAAGACGCGGAAGTAGGGGTTCTGTGGGTGTTTGAAGATTTGTGGTTTTCTTCTGTGAAGGTATTGAAGAAACAGGTGTAGTAATTCGAAATTAAGGTTTCGTGGTTGGGGTTTTCTTTGGGAAATTTTTGAGGACACAGAGGAGGGGTTCTGCTAGTGTTTGAAGAATTGTTTTTCTTCATGAAGTGATTGAAGAAACATGTTTAGACGTTTAGTGATTTATTTGAATAGTTTAGACCTTGTGTTATCTTGTTGAGGCTGCGATTAATCAGTGAAGAGGATTTTCTGATCATGATAAGCTTATGTGTGATTTGTTTTTCTTTTTGATTTATACTGTAATAACCCGGTCCCGGACTGGTACCAGACCTGTGTTACCGGTACAGGTACAGGTACATGTATAGGTACATGTACAGGTACTCAAAATAGAGAACCGGCCAACATGAGGTACAGGGAACGGGTTCTTAGGAAAACCGGACTATACCGGCTCATGTGCAGCCCTACTAATATGTGACCTACATCATTAAATAAGAGGATATTTCTAAAACTACCATTTTAATTGATTATTGCTAGTATAAGAAATATATATATATATATATATATATATATATATATATATATATATATATATATATATAATTTGATAACCACCTATATATTCGTTATATAGGTGTTTTAAAATGCTTTTCAATCGTGTAAAGTTTACGAATATCCATAGTATAGTTTGAGAGATAAATCATTTCTCAATTTTACCATCTATAAGGGTATAATTATAGAAAACACTTAAATCATTTCTAAATACTTATATATCTTTAGTTTTCCTCCATAGATCCGTAGGCCCTTTAGGATTCTTCCATTTTTCCTCTCATAATGTCCTCTGAGCATCGTTATCTGCAAATCGACAAGAAATTTATTAGATTTACGTGTAGAAAATCAATCCCTTCAACCTTATCACCTTAACATAGTTTTAGAATCATGACTCTATCAAGAGTGTTTTTAGCCATTCTTTAGCTATATATCTAGAATCTGTATTCTTTGAAGCAGCCAAAAATGGTGATGTTGGAAGACAAGTCTAGAAACATAATGGTAACACATATTGGTTTTGTTCTACAAGGCAATCTAATGACACTGGTTATTATCTGCACATAATCCTTGTGAGACCCAATCACAAATCTTATCCAGTTTCTTTCTATATTCCCTCTAGTGATTGTTATCTTTCTATATTCCCTCTAGTGATTGTTATACTGGTTGGTTTGTTATTGCAGAAGCTCTTGAATTTACATTCTAAATTTCTCTTTATCCATTTCCAAACCCATTACCTACCCCACAATCTCATCTAAAACCTGCAATAACCTATGCTCAATCTCTCCTTCAACAACCAAATCCTCATAACCACAATACTTTTCCCAAACAAGCACCCAATCCTTTTCCCTGTAACAATTTTGTAGCACCTTCAACTGTCAAACTTTATAAATCCAAAATAAACAAAACCATTTGTATTTTTAGGTCTGCTCAATCTTTAGGAAAATGGGATGAGGCTTTTTCATATCACCTACTTATCTGGTTTACTCTTGGAAAAACATTAGCATTGCATTGTGCTTTGAATTGCAGATTGTTACTAAGTTCCAGATTTTTCCCATTAAATTTTTTTAATAGGAAAAGAACTTGTATTAAAAAGATTTAAGAAACAATATTTCATGTGGATAATGATTTATCCAGTGCCGATTTGGAATTTAAGTTTGTGGCTTATAACGTGGCATATTAAGTTTTCAGATGACATGATCAAATTTGGAGCTAAAAAATTCAAGATCATCATGATTTCCATCTTGAAGTCTATGGTGTCCCTTATCAATTCTGGTCATCAGAAGTTATTCATGCAATTGGTAAACTCTATGGAGAAGTTTTGCTAATTGAACCAGCTACGCTAAGACTAGAGGATTTACACACCATACGCATGAAGATTCAAAACATAAAAAGTATTCACTGAATTCCAAGGATGATCAATCTTTTCTAAGGAAAGCAAAAGTTCATAGCTCACATGTAGTGACCGGAAAGTCGTCAATGGTTGACCAAAAATTTATTATTTTACCGCCTACAAATTTGGATTTGTATTCAAATCCCCCTCTCAACAATGCATATGTTGTGCCTAATTTCTTCGAAGAAAGTAGAAGGAAAAAAATAAAATTCTCCCGGCGTATATTCCTCGATCTCCAAAGAATACTCTGCAATGGTGTTTGAGGGTGAAAATGGTTTCTGTTGATTTTGTAATTTCGGGTGTGTGGGTGAGAAACGAGTCTAAACCCTAAACAATGTACTACAAGGGAGTACTTTAGATTCAAGAGATCAATCTGTACAAATCCGGCCTAAACCAAGAAATGGTCGTTCCAGACTTGCTTTGGTCACAAAGAGGAGGAGAAGGGTTGGTTTTGGGGAGGGAAACGAAGAGAGTGTTTATACCAGAATAGTTGATCCTGGAAGAGTAGTTGTTTTATGACTTGCATCAGAAAGTGGGAAGCTAACAGATGGGAAAGCTAGCAAACGTTTCTGAGTGTTGTATGCTCCTGACCAGAACTTGTTGTTCGGTGGAAATAGGTAAGACCTATTTATACAAGTCGAAGTGAAACATACTCTGGTCTCGTAAGAAATGGAAACGAATGAGTAAATGGGAGGAGGTGGTAACCGGTAACGTCTGGAATCGATGTTCCATAAAATAAAGCGTTTCACCATTACTCCTTGTATTTACTAACCGCCTCATCCTTATGACACTGTCTTATAACGGGCGTAGTGTACGCCGCACCCTGTAAACCGCCAAACCAATACCCAATGAGCATCCCCCAGTTTGTGACATGTGTTGATGTCTCGAGTGTTTTCGTGGAAAACATGTAGTATGTTGTTGTTCGGCAAGTTGAGCTTTGGAGACTTGTCGGCTCGGTGGTGACCTTCGACGGTCGATATTTTGCATCTTGAGAGGAAGGGTAGACGTTGATTATTGCAACCCTTCGTTTGGTAGCCAGTGGAATGAAAGCATGGCCGGTACGGCTTTAATATGGACTAGCTTAGGCGCGGCCAAAAGTTAGGGTTTTGGATTTGTTTGGGCGAGACCAAACTAGGGCTTGGCGTCGGGCCAAAGGTTGCCATGCGTTAGCTGGTAACCTTAGAGGGGTAAGATCTGCATCTTAGATGGAAAAGTGGCCGTTGTTCTTCGCAAGCCTTTATTTTGGTAGCTGCATAGGGAAAGCCGGCATGGTATGGCGCGTCAAGGTGGTGAGTATGCCACTGGCACATGTGGCATGGCTGGCATGCCTTGGCGCGGTTTGGGCGTGGCCAAAACAAAGGTTTTGGTTTTGGGCCAAAGGTTACCATGTGTTAATTGGCGACCTTGGAAGGCTAAGATTTGCATCTTAGGTGGAAGGATGGTCGTTGATCGTCGCCAGCCTTTGTTTTGGTAACCGCATAGGGAAGTCCGGCATGGTATGGCGCGGCAAGGTGGCTGGCATGCCATTGGCACATGTGGCATGGCCAGCATGCCTTGGCGCGGTTTGGGCGTGACCAAAACTAGGGTTTTGGGCCAAAGGTTACCATGCGTTGGTTGGCGACCTTGGACGGCTAAGATTTGCATCTTAGATGGAAGGATGGTCGTTGATTGTCACAAGCCTTTGTTTTGGTAACCGCATAGGGAAGGACGACATGGTATGGCGGGCAAGGTGGCTGGCATGGCATTGGCACATGTGGCATGGCTGGCATGCCTTGGCACGGTTTGGGCGTGACCAAAACTAGGGTTTTGGCGTTGGGCCAACGGTTACCATGTGTTGGTTGGTGACCTTGGACGGCTGAGATTTGCATCTAAGATGGAAGGGTAGTCATTGATTGTCGCACGCCTTCGTTTTGGCAGCCGTGAAGGGAAGGACGGCATGGCATGGCTTAGGCGCGGCAAGGTGGATGGCTTGGCATGCCATTGGCACATGTGGCATGGTCGGCATGCCTTGGCGTGGTTTAGGCGGCCAATCTAGGGTTTTGGCGTTGGTCCAAAGGTTACCATGCGTTGGTTGGTGACCTTGGACGACTGAGATTTGCATCTAAGATGGAAGGGTGGCCGTTGATTGTCGCACGCCTTCGTTTTGGCATCCATGAAGGGAAGGCCGGCATGGCTTAGGCGCGGCAAGGTGGATGGAGCGGCATGCCTTGGCGTGGTTTAGGCGCGGCCAAACTAGGGTTTTGGCGTTGGGCCAAAGGTTACCATGCTTTGTTTGGCGACGTTGGACGGTTAAGATTATTTGCATCTAAGATGGAAGGGTGGTCGTTGATCATCACACGCCTTCGTTTTGGTAGCCGCGAAGGGAAGGCCGGCATGGCATGGCTTAGGCGCGGAAAGGTGGGTGGCGCGGCATGCCATTGGCACATGTGGCATGGTCGGCATGCCTTGGCGCGGTTTAGGCGCGACCAAACTAGGGTTTTGGCGTTGGGCCAAAGGTTACCATGCGTTGGTTGGTGACATTGGAAAACTGAGATTTGCATCTAAGATGGAAGGGTGGCCGTTGATTGCCGCACGCCTTCGTTTTGGCAGCCGTGAAGGGAAGAACGACATGGCATGGCTTAGGTGAGGCAAGGTGGATAACACGACATCTCATTGGCACATGCGGCATGGTCGGCATGCCTTGGCGTGGTTTAGGCGCGGACAAACTAGGATTTTGGCGTTGGGCCAAAGGTTACCATGCGTTGTTTGGCGACCTTGGACGACTAAGATTTGCATCTAAGATGGAAGGGTGGTCATTGATCGTCGCACGCCTTCGTTTTGGTAGCCCCATAGGGAAGGTCGGCATGGTATGGCGCGAAAAGGTGGTTGGCATGCCATTGGCACATGTGGCATGGCATGCCTTGGCGCGGTTTGGCGTGGCCAAAACTAGGGTTTGGGCCAAAGGTTACCATGTGTTGTTTGGCGACCTTGGACGTCATGTCAGATGTACAGTTTTACGATTGTGACCCTAAGCTAAAAACCACCATCAACATTATGTCCCCTGCTTAGCTCGGAACATGAGCATTGTTGTGAGGTAAGCATAAGATGGTGACAGGCGAGGACACAATTGAAATGACAAGTCGTGAAAAGATGGTCAATAAGAGCCGAAAAACCTTTTTCGAGAGGTAAGGAGAGTTCGTGATTCTCGTGTTGGCGTCCTTGCATAGATTCTACTTGTGGTGTTGCTGGCTAGACCGTGAAGTGGTGAGATGTAGATTGTCGTCTTGGAATGGGAGCCACAGGCGTTGGTCGGCTTGGAATGGAGGAAACTGGCTTCGGTCAGCGGAATGGTGGAAACTGTCTTCAGTCCGCAGAATGGTGTAAACTGGTTTCAGAACTTCGGCTACCAAACCATGGTGATGACGCTGGAACTTCGGTTATCAAATGGTAGTGATGGCGCCTGACAACTTTGTCGAAATCAGGGTTTGGGATGCCGAAACCCTAATTAGCGCTCCTTACTAAAATCGTTGTAGAATTCTCGTACGAACTCGGATTTTGACGGTCCTCCCCTCCATCTGACCGGAAAAGAATTTCCTATCTCCTTACGCTGGAATATTTAGGTTTTGAGCTCGTTTAGGAGGTGAAAACGACCCGACAGTGAAACTCAGGAGGGATGTTGCGGGCCCGGGGTAGTATAGTCGCGCTGAGTCATCTGTTCCCGTTCATGGAGCAAGAAGGGAACTCTGTGCAAAACTTTAGAAACTCCATCCGTATGAAAAGAGGTATTGACCTTCTTCTGTTTTCTGTTGCTCGTTTGTATCCGCGTTTTCGTCTGCAGTGTCTCTCCAGTGGATTCCAAAATTTACCAAACTCCATTGCATTATTGGGACGGATGGATGGAATATATGTTCGGCAACGATCATGTCAGGATTAATCTTGGAGACTGTGGTTGTGGTGTCGGTCCATCCTCTGCTTTAGGTTGTTCAGTGCCTGGACCTTCTGATCGTGATGATGATGTGTTGTGAATGCTTGTATGGTTGAAAACTTCTGGCGCCCCCTAATGAAATAGGGAGACGTTCCGTTGCCGATGTGCTTCTATCAAGTCTTCCAGGACTTTGTTCCAAGCGACATCCTTCGAACCATCTTATGAATCTTGGACTATCGTATGGAATGAGATGTGGTAAGAAGTCCCCAGTTATACTTCGGTTTGATCTGATGGAATGGATGAATATGTGAATGTATCTTTGTGGCGTGCTCTTGAAGTCTTCGGTGTACATGTACGGCTTCATTTTGAGAAATTCCTGCGGCTCGTGAAACTTCGACAGTGATGATGTTGAAATCATAAATAACCTGGTTGAGGAGAGTGAAAGCGTCTCATGCTGGTAGTCCCCATGTGTATCCTATTTTCATTGCATCGCCTTGAGTCCACGTCCACGTGATTTGATACAAGCTTATCGTACTCTTCTGTATGTGACGATGGGATGCTCAGGATATCGGATGGGCGAAATATTATGGATAGCGAAGATGTAGGAATGAGAGAGTTATGTTTTTTTATCATGGCTCTCTATGTTTCTTCAAGAAAATGTTTCAGCCGCGTCTCTGGAGTTATCTCATGAGTCTTTGATGGTCGTCGATGGACTGCGAAGAGATGTCCCCAGTCGTATTTTTCATCAATTTCTGAAGTTGTTTTCCTCTGAGAAGGCTTGGGATCCTCCTCGTCCTCGTAAAGTGTTGAAGGCATCTTCTAGACAGAGAGGTGATGATATTCTTGCGCTGCACCCTTGAAGAGTAGATGACCTTGTTGCGGCTATGGCCTTTTGGTTGATTGTGTCTTCTGAGCTTTGACAGTGAAGTGATTCCATGTATATCCTCAGTCCTCAAGTATGGTTTACATGTTTCCATCTTTGTAGTGATTGCTGCTGTGGTGAAGCTCTGGCTGGTATCAACAAATGAGCGGCAACAATTCTTGGTAGCAGATGTAATCAGAAGAGACTATATTGTCTTGGTAACAAAGTAGGTTGGATGGAATTGTATGGGCATCCGTGGAAGTAAAAGGATTGGCTGGAGTTGTACGGGCATCCATGGAAGTAAAAGTATTGGCTGGATGCGTAAGAGAGCAAACTGTCCATGACTACGAATATTGGTTGGATGTGATCATGATCCTTGACATGGGGAGCGTGGTGGTACGACCCTTTGCAGGAAGAAGTGTCGTTGAAGAAGCTTCGGCTCTTGGAGAAATGTTGAAACTTAAGAAGCCGAACGTTGAAGCCTCGTCTTCGGATCCTGGAGAAGCTTATGGAAAGAACGCTGAAACGGAGCGGCTGCTGGAGCGAGCGTTGAAGCGGAGCAGCTGTCGTAGTGATCGTTGAAGCGGAGTCGCTGCTGGAGGATGTTGAAGCGGAGAGGCTGCGTTAATCAGTGTGATGTCAAACTGGACACCCTTCAAGCGAACAATGGTTAGGAGTCCCCAGTTCCATCTATCAATCGTGCTTTCCAGGAGAGGTTGGGGTTTGGGAACGACTTCTCTGGTTGGAAACAGCTGCTTCCCTGATGCAGTGCGGTTGAGGGCTGCAAATACGCCTTGACGTTGCGCCTTGGGGAAATATAGAATCTCACATAAATGTTTCATCATAGACTGCACGATTTTGCGGGCGAAGTCCCAAGAAATCACGCATCTCCTGACAGGGAAAAGAGTCTTTGTGAACTCATGGGGGTTGCTAATTTTTCTTTTCTTCGATTTTGGAGAAGTCGTTCCTGATCTTTTCGTGTAATGAAATTAGATTGCGGATTCCTTTCTACTGGGCGTTCAAGAGCAACGCTGGAAGGATGAAAGCTGCTGGCGCAGGGAAGATGCAAGCTGTTAGCGCTGGAAAGGATGCAAGCTGCTGGCGCTGAAAAGATGCAAGCTGCTGGCGCTGAAAAGATGCAAGCTGCTGTAAAGATGCAAGTTGTTAGCGCTATAAGGATGCAAGCTGCTGGCGCTGGAAAGATGCAAGTTGTTAGCGCTGAATCGGCTTGGAATGGGCACTGGCTTGGCATGGACGCTGGCTTGAATTTGGTATGGCGCGGACTGTCGGCTGGGCATGGCGCGGACTGTTGGCTTGGCATGGCGCGGACTTGTTCTTGCGGGCCAGTTGCCTCTTTCCATACGTAGCTCAAATAGGATATCATTTCCTTATTCAAATTCCAAAAGTGTTATGCGTATGAAATGGGTTGGCTCTCCTTTTTATCTCGTATCTTTTTTCTCATGTCCTAGCGGTAGCGCGGTAGCGCGGTAGCAATAAAGTGGGCAAGCATATTCCAGCTATGTACTCCAGCGTTTCTCTTTCAATTTGTTTTCTTGTTTTCTTGTGTTGGTGCAAACCCTAGCCATAGGCATGCCTTCCATAAATCTGTAGAAATATTGTTCTTCAAAACTGTTGTAAACCCTAGCCATGGGTATGCCTTTCATAAACTTGTAGAAACACTTCGTCATAAACAATTCCTCTTCGAATATCACCGTAGTAATGTCGTCTACCTCATGAATAGTGACGGGTAATCATTATTATGCAAAGTAGGCACGTACAGTTAGGTGACTGTTTTTTTTTTTGAAAGGCAAACAAAGCGCTTGGTTTATGGTTTTGATTTTCTGGATTTTTGGGTTGATAGACAAGTATTACCCCTGAGGGTTTTGGATTATTATTTGGAATGAACTGTTTTAGAATATTGATGTTTTTGGTTATGAATATAAGTGGCATGAGTACCCCAGGGAAGTCATGGAATTGTGAATATTGTGCGATAGTAGAAAGCATGAAACACGGGAAAAATATGGCTATCGGTTTTTTATCTCCCCTGTGAAGATTTGAAGTAGTAGACCATGTATTTTGTCTAGCAAGACTTACTTGGTTTTTCTGATCTCCTGATGAAAAGGAATCTCCCGGGTGTAAGACCGAGTTTTGTGGGAAGCACCGCCGTGACTGTGGAAAGTCCCCAGTCATCCTTTGTCGTATCATGACTGGAAATCGGGACGTCTGGTAACTGAGCCGTCGATCCCTGGGGGGTCGTTTGGATTCTACCGTCCTGACGTCTGGGTCGAAATATGAGATCGAGGATTGAAATTTAACATTGTAACCGAAAGATCAATCTCCCACTGTGGTCGCCAATTGTTTGAGGGTGAAAACAATTTCTGCTGATTTCGGTAATTTCGGGTGTGTGGGTGAGAAACGAGTCTAAACCCTAAACAATGTAATGCAAGGGAGTACTTTATATTCAAGAGATCAATCTGTACAAATCCAGACTAAACCAAGAAATGGTCGTTCCAGACTTGCTTCGGTCACAAAGAGGAGGAGAAAGGTTGGTTTAGGGGAGGGAAGCGAAGAGAGTGCTGATATCAGAATAGTTGATCCTGGAAGAGTAGTTGTTTTGTGACTTGCATCAGAAAGTGGGAAGCTAACAGATGTGAAATCTAGTAAACGTTTTCTGAGTGTTGTATGCTCCTGACCAGAACTTGTTGATCGGTGGAAATAGGTAAGACCAATTTATACATGCCGAAGTGAAACGTACTCTGGTCTCATAAGAAATGGAAAACGGATGAGTAAATGGGAGGAGGTAGTAACCGGTAACGCCTGGAATTGATGTTCCATAAAATAAAGCGTTTCACCATTACTCTCTGTATGTACTAACCGCCTCATCCTTATGACACTGTCTTATAACGGGCGTAGTGTACGCCGCACACTGTAAACCGCCAAACCAATACCCAATGAGCATCCACCAGTTTGTGACATGTGTTGATGTCTCGAGTGTTTTCGTGGAAAACATGTAGCATGTTGTTGTTCGGCAAGTTGAGCTTGGGAGACTTGCCGGCTCGGTGGTGACCTTCGACGGTCGAGATTTTACATCTTGAGAGGAAGGGTAGCCGTTGATTATTGCAACCTTTCATTTGGTATCCAGTGGCATGAAAGCATGGCCGGTACGGCTTTAATATGGCCTAGTTTACGCGCGGCCAAAAGTTAGGGTTTTGGATTTGTTAGGGCGCGACCAAACTAGGGCTTGGCGTCGGGCCAAAGGTTGCCATGCGTTAGCTGGTAACCTTAGACGGTTAAGATCTGCATCTTAGATGGAAAAGTGGATGTTGATCTTCGCAAGCCTTTGTTTTGGTAGTCGCATAGGGAAGGCCGGCATGGTATGGCGCGGCAAGGTGGTTGGCATGCCATTGGCACATGTGGCATGGATTGCATGCCTTGGCGCGGTTTGGGCGTGGCCAAAGGTTACCATGCGTTGGTTGGCGACCTTGGACGGCTAAGATTTGCATCTTAAGTGGAAGGATGGTCGTTGATCGTCGCCAGCCTTTGTTTTGGTAACCGAATAGGGAAGGCCGGCATGGTATGGCGCGGCAAAGTGGCTAGCATGCCATTGGCACATGTGGCATGGTCGGCATGCCTTGTCGCGGTTTGGGCGTGACCAAAACTAGGGTTTTGGGCCAAAGGTTACCATGCGTTGGTTGACGACCTTGGACAGCTAAGATTTGCATCTTAGATGGAAGTATGGCCGTTGATCATCGAAGCCTTTGTTTTGGTAACCGGATAGGGAAGCTCGGCATGGTATGGCGCGGCAAGGTGGCTGGCATGGCATTGGCACATGTGGCATGGACGGCATGCCTTGGCGCGGTTTGGGCGTGACCAAAACTAGGGTTTTGGCGTTGGGCCAAAGGTTACCATGTGTTGGTTGGTGACCTTGGACGGCTGAGATTTGCATCTAAGATGGAAGGGTGGTCGTTGATTGTCGCACACCTTCGTTTTGGAAGCCGTGAAGGGAAGGCCGGCATGACATGGCTTAGGCGCGGCAAGGTGGATGCCGCGGCATGCCATTGGCACATGTGGCATGGTCGGCATGCCTTGGCGTGGTTTAGGCGCGGCCAAACTAGAGTTTTGGCGTTGGGACAAAGGTTACCATGCGTTGGTTGGTGACCTTGGACGGCTGAGATTTGCATCTAAGATGAAAGGGTGGCCGTTGATTAACGCACGCCTTCGTTATAGAAGCCGTGAAGGGAAGTCCGGCATGGCATGGCTTAGGCACGGCAAGGTGGATGGCGCGGCATGCCATTGGCACATGTGGCATGGTCGGCATGCCTTGGCGTGGTTTAGGCGCGGCCAAACTAGGGTTTTTGCGTTGGGTCAAAGGTTATCATGCGTTGTTTGGCGATCTTGGGCGGCTAAGATTTGCATCTAAGATGGAAGGGTGGTCGTTGATCATCACACGCCTTCGTTTTGGTAGCCGCATAGGGAAGGCCAGCATGGTATGGCGCGACAAGGTGGTTGGCATGCCTTGGCGCGGTTTGGCGTGGCCAAAACTAAGGTTTGGGCCAAAGGTTACCATGCGTTGTTTGGAGACCTTGGACGGCTAAGATTTGCATCTAAGATGGAAAGGTGGCTGTTGATCATCGCACGCCTTCGTTTTGGTAGCCGCATAGGGAAGGCCGGCATGGTATGGCGCAACAAGGTGGTTGTCATGCCATTGGCACATGTGGTGCTTCTGGCATGGTTGGCATGCCTTGGCGCGAAGGTGCGGCTGGCATGGCATGCCTTTGGCGCAGTGGTGCGGCTGGCATGGCATGCCATTGGCGCAGTGGTGCGGCTGGCATGGTTGGCATGCCTTGGCGCGGAGGTGCGGCTGGCATGGTTGGCATGCCTTGACGCGGTAGCATGAGAATTAGGGTTTGGCATAGATGATGTCAGTCAGTGTTAAGGGTTCTGCCGTGGAACATGACCCATGTAAAAAAAAGGGTACCCCGGTAATTCTTACGTAGGCATATTGATCGATTCAATAAATGTGCTAATGGTCATAGTGACGTCATGTCAGATGTACAGTTTTACGATTTTGACCCTACGCTAAAAACCGCCAGCAACAAATGGTTATTAAGGAAACTTCATCACCAAGCAATGCAACTTTTAATGATTCAACGGAAAATATTTTCAGTTTTATTCCTAGAAGATCCGGACATCATAAGTCAAAGAAATCGTCTAGGGAAAAAAAGGTACAACAAAAAGGTGGCAGTACCTAAATAAGTCCGGAGAAGAATTCAAAAATATGTTGATACAATAATATAGGTTTAGTTTTTACACGGCTGGAAGATAGGGTAGACTGTGAAACTGACATGGATATCGATGTGGATATACCGATTCCACCTGCTTTCAAACTCTCTATTGCATAATCAGTTCTTGCAGCCGATGAATCAGAACTCCCCGAGGTTGTTACTCCATCACACTTACAAACCCTTTCATCCAAACAACCACCTGATTATCCTTCTCAACCTCAAACCATCATTCCACCCTTAATATCCACATCAGATCTCCTAATTTCCTAACGGGAGACCCCTTATGCATCCAGCCTTCTATTGAAACTCCCATCTCTTGGTTGGGTTGCTTATAGACTCTAATGCACATTTCTTCTTAGAACCTTTTGGTATGTAGTCCCCCAAACCATCTTTCCAGCTGTCTCTTTCAGAATACTAACTCTTTTTCCATTCAAAAAACCTTCAAACCATCAAACTATCCACATTCCATCATGGTTCATCAATGAGGTCAACCGTATTTTTAATATGGGTATCAAACTAGGAATCAGTTTCCTATTAATGCCCAATCATGCAAAAAATCATTTAACTATTAAAGTTTTTGGTACTGGTCTTATCATCAAACATATACCCATTATTCCATCGAATATTTTACCGGAATAAGATTTTGCAGTTCAAAGTTTGATTACGCTGGATGAAACTTGTGAAGTACTTATTCATGAACCTAAACATATTTTAATTCCACTTATGAGTGGTGATTGGTAGAAGATTCTTTTATGGTACAAATTGATGATGCATACAACTTTAAAACATCAGACTCATCCTCACCCACTTATCCTTCTAGTTTTGAACCATCTCAAGATGGACTCTTAGATTATGCATGTTCAAGCAACAGTACAGAACCACATCTGCACATTATCCCAAAGACAATGAGAACAAAATGTAAAAGGCTTGATGTTGTTTCCACATATATGGATACCTCTCAACCAAGAACAAGGTGAACAACTAAATCTAGGGAGTCTAATATTTCTCAATGAGTCTGAAAATACTCACCTAGAATATTACAGGCCTAAACTCTAATAATAGAAGAATTGTGGTTTAAAATATGTTGCATCTTATAAGAGCTGTCATACTGGAAGAAACAATAATGTTGAATTGTTCTCTCTTTGATATAAAAAAAAATGTGGCTATCAAAATTTGGGATGAACTATCCAACAATCTGTTGGAAGTTCAAATGGTACGATAACTCCCTGGGACAAGGATTTTGTGGAGGTCAGCGACTCTCTTATGGGAGATTATACTTTGTCCATTTCTTGCATCAATAAAGCTGATAACTTTGAATGGGTCTTAACAAATGTTTATGGACCAAACAAGCCTACAGAGAGAGCTGATTTTTGGGTGGAGCTGGATAATGCATCAAGATATTGGGACCTTCAATGGTGTCTTGGTGGTGACTTTAATATCATTCTGAAGTGTGAGGGAACAAAAAGGCTGCAATAAGATCATTAATAGTATGAGAATTTTTTCTAAAGTAATATACACGCACAATCTCATTGTTCTTCTCATGAAAGGTTTTATGTACACATGGTCAATCTAATCATATTATATCTAGATTAGATATATTTCTTATTTCCATAACATTTGAAGATCATTTTCCTTTTTCCTCCCAATTAGCAAAATCTAGACCCACCTCTAATCATATTCCTCTACTCTTTTATATCTCTAATCCTTCTTGAGATCCTAGTACTTTTAGGTTTGAATTCATGTGGTTCTTGGAGAATAGTTTTCTTAAATTGTTAGAGCCATGGTGATAATCTTTTTGTTTCGCAGGCACAGCTACTACAATTTTATAGCTTAAGTTGAAGGCACTAAAGGAGAAGATGAAGATTTGGAACAAGGAAATGTTTGGTCATACTAATGCTAAGATGAACCTAATACTGGAATAGATTCAAGACATTGATGAATATCCAGAAGACAATACTATATCAGGGGATGTTGTTAAAGAGAAGATTAAGTTAAAAACCGAATTTGAAAAGTCACTAAGATGAAAGAAAATTCCTGGAAGATCAAGTCCAATACACAATGATTGCATAAAGGTGACAAGAATACTTCTTTCTTTATTAGTCACGCTACTTCTAGGACAAGAGCTAACAGAATCAGACAGTTTTACATCAATGGTGAGTTAACTTCAGACAATGACAAATTAAAGGAACATATTGTGGTTTATTATGAACATTTGTTCATGGAAGAGGAGATTATTAGTCCTGAACTAGTGGATATTGAGTTTGAGAAAATCATTAAAGTTGAATGTGACATTTTAGAAGAAAATTTCACTGAATAGGAAGTCATAACTGCCATCAAGGAGCTTGGTCATGACAAAACACCTGGAATTGATGGTTTCCCAATCATGTTTTTCCTAAAGTGTTGGAGTTTCATAAAAAAAGACATTATGGACACAATTGCTGAATTTTGCTCTATTGGTAACATTGATCCTAAACACAATTCCACTTTTATAACTTTGGTCTCTAAGAAAGATCACATTGAAACTATAAAAGATTATAGACTTATTTCCTGTTAACTAGTGTTTACAAAATCATTACTAAAGTGCTTGCTTCTATATTGAAACCAGTTGTGGATAAACCGATTTCTCCTGTGCAATGCGCTTACATTAAAGGAAGACAAATAATTGATAGGACTCTTATTGTTAAGGAGCTGGTGGATTCTAGATTATGGTCAAATAAGGCTGGCATTATCTATAAAATTGATCCTGAAAAAAGCTTTTGATAGAATCAATTGAAAATATCTTGAATTTGTGTTATTGAAGATGGGTTTTGGCAAAAAAAAAGGGCAACTGTCTCAAGTTCTGTTACTCTATTTCTTTATACTCAAATCTTATAAATAGCAGTGTTTTTGGCTACTTCAAGAATTCAAGAGGAGTGAGACAAGGATGTAATACTTCTTCGTTTTTGTTTAATATAACTATGAAAGGATTTTAAAGATATATGGATAGAGTTGAAAACTTGAATATGTTCAGTGGCTTCTTTATTTCTCCATACAGTATAGTTGTAAATCCCTTACACTATGCCTATGACATAATTTTCTTCATTGATCATAAAAAATAAGAGATGCATAATCTGTTCTCAGTCAACATTGTTTTGAATTTGCTGGTCTCAAAGTTAACACCTCGAAGACCATACATATTGTCATTGGAGATGTACTAGAACTTAATACTTCGGCTGCTGAATTTGGTGTGCTACTGACTCTTTTGTATTTTGGTATCTTGGTATGCCACTTGGTACACAATCAAAATCCAACACATTTGGGATCCAATCATTGAGAAATTTGAGGCAAGACTCTCTTTATGGAAGAGATGTAATCTTTCAAAAGGTGTTAAGCTCACTCTTCTCAAATGCATCTTATCTTCTTTTCCCATTTACTGCTTCTCCTTATTCAAGGCACCTGCATCTGTTCTAAAAATCCTCAATAGGAAAATGAGATTTTTTTTTATGAGAACATGATTACGGTTCAAATATATCTCACCTATATCTACAGGTGGTCTAGGTGTCTGAGGGTTGAGGTTGAGAGGAATAGATTATGGTGCAAGATCATCATAGACAAGTATGGTAATGATTATTCTCTATGGATACCATATAAGGTGAATTCTCCTTATGGACTTTCATGTTGGAGAGCCATTGCTGATACTAATGAGATAATCTCAACAAACTCGGCTCCTATTATTTATTATGGAAAGCACATCTCCTTTTGGAATGGTCTCTGGATTGGAAATATCTCACTGGCAGCTTCTTTTCCTAGTCTTTATAGAATCTGCAGAAACAAATATATAAAGATTGCTGGCGTGGTTTCTGATGATAATAGCTAGAATTTCGACTTCAGAAGATTCTTGTCTGACATGGAAGCTATGAATCTCTCATATATTAGTTCATTGGTGATACTCCTTCAGGTTTAGGTGCTCTTCCAAATACTAAAAGATAGACTCATCATACTTCATATATTTTCAGTATAAAGTTTCTTTACTATAAATTGGTGGCAACTGATGGTTTAGATGACTTTCCCGCACCTTTTATTTGGAAACCTGAAATACCAACTAAAGTAAAGTTCCTTGTTTGGTGTCTGGTGCATGGAAAACTAAATACAATTGATAGATTAAATTACAAGGGTATGACAATCTACAATTCATGCATTTTATATGGCAATACTGAAGAATCTCAGGACCATCTTCTATTGTAAAGTTGTTCGGAAACTACGACAGTCATTATCTCCTGGTAGTAAATGGGCATGGGTATTTCCTAGATCTATGTTGTCTTTAGCTCACGGATGGGATAAAAATTATTTCTCCAGTTTTGGTAACTTCATATAGGGGTCGATTCATGCCGCTATTTTTTGGGTTATTCGGCATGAACAGAATTGTAGAACGTTTGAGAAGGATTATACCTTTAAGACCGACCTAGACCCGATTATTGATACTAAGTCTATGATGCTCAATTGGGATGAAACTGCAGGTAAAAGAGTGCATCTGAACTTTGCAAGCTCAGTTCATAATACCTTGGAAACATTTTTTTTGTAAGTTCCTTCTTTAATAGTTTTTTTTCTTTTTGCTACTGCTGGTATCTCTTTTGTAAATTCTTCTTTCCAATAAAGCTTTCTCTTTCGATAAAAATAAAATAATATAAAACATACTTAAAAATACACCTCCTTTCTACTTGCCTTAAAAATTATGCAAACTTAAACCAGGTCATCTATTGGTCGGATGAAGGAAGTATGTTTTAATGATGCCCCTCATTAACTAAAATGTTATCATTACACTGATGTTTCTCTACAATTTTTAGAGGTGGTCAATAATCAACCAAGGTATTCAAATTAGAGAAAATATATTAAGAATGAAGATACACTATGTATAGTTTAATCTAAAAGATTTATGTTTTTATCTTATATTAACTACTGGTAAGGATATTGGAACCCTATAAATAACAAGATTGATTCACAATGGTTCTACAGGATGGGGAATTTATCTTAATGATTGAGAAAAATGACTTGGCATTTTTCACAATCGAGGATTTGTTTGTTAGATATATGGGTCACGATTTGATAAACCGGACCAAGACAATACATAACCAACATTGATTTCAACATCATGTTGTTTCAAAGAAACCGTTATTTCTCCGTGCTAAGATAAACTACTAATGTAGATGAAACTAAATCCTATTATGCTATTTAAAAATCTAAATATTAACCTAATACTACTGAAAAGCAAATACAGATACCGTAAACTAAATAAGTAATAAAAATATATAGCTAAAACGTAGTTTACCTAGGGACTACACTTTGGAGATATGGAGTAGGATTGACGTGTGAATACATGAGGATCAAGACGACATCATCAGACAATAACTTGAAAGATGGAATTTTTCGTTTAAATTTTCAAACAATCACCATCATTTAGATATTACACAGATTACGATTTAGGGTTATCGTGGTTCAAAACCTTTATTTCTTTAAAACCAATCAAAGATTTTAAACAATAAAATTATGCTTATGGTTTTTTGAAAGGAACGGTACCAAATTAAATTTTGACGAAGACTCAAAAGAAAATTCGACAAACCAGAATAGAGGATCATCAACAGAAACTGTTAGAAAAAAGTACAGAGATTTAAACTCAATTCATAAGATCAAAAAGAGTTTGATGAAAACAAGGAAGAAAAGAGATGAAGAAATAATCTTAAAAGATACCAAAAAAGTTGAAGGATAGTCGTGTACAATGATAGTTCTTAGAAAATATCCGCTATGAACTTATAAGCATAATCTTGTTCATTAAAACTCAAGACTTAAACCATAGTTCACAAACACAAAGTGATTTAGTGAACAAAGTTGTCTTAGAAGATTTTATGAGAGTTTTAGTAATGCCAAACATATTTTAGAAAATAGTTGATAAGCATCTGCTTAGTTCGTACTTGGTAGGTATGTGTAGGGGTACACATACCGATTGACCAGTCCGTGAACTTAGGCTGATAGGGAACGTGTACTTGGGTTCACATACCCTAAGCCATTCACGAACTCAGTCCCTTGGGGTATGGATTCTGGGTATGCGTATCTACCCCATTCCAGAACTCAGATATCATGTTACTGGTATGCGTCCCTACCATGTCCAAAATTTCAGTAGTTCTGAAAACTCTCTTTAAACAATTTGAAACATTCCCGATCGCCATAAATAATAAGTACCATTGCTTGGAAACATTTAAAATGATCAACTTGAAACAAAAATAGCTCTTGAACAATAAATTATTCTTAACTAAGATTGTTAAATATCTATGAGCATCCATTGCTTGAATCATATTTCGAGAATTTTATCTAGAATGGAAATTTTTTCATTGTAATATTAAAGCTTCTAAAACCATATGACATGGTTTCATAAAGATTAAATGGTAAATGCCATGAGTAAATGTGATGGTTCAGTCTTCACATACCTATTTGTTGATGAAGTTCTCCAAATGTCTTTGTTTGACCTCTAGTATTCAATCTTTGAAGGTTATTCATTGATGTCTGATACTCAACTACCATACTCTAATCCTAGTCCGAGACTTGACTTTAGTATACTAGAAATCAAGATATAGATATGGGAAACTAACATTGATAACAAGCTTGGGATAGCAACACTTGCGATTAGACTGAGCAGTGCTCTAATAGAAACTCTAATACATATGTTAATCACTTTCCCTTTTGCTAGGAGTGTATGGTTTATTTTTGCGAATATTTCATTTTGTTCGAATAGGAAACCACCAAATCTATCAGACTGGATGTTGAGATGGAAAATAAAATTCATAGAATAGAATGAGGAATGTAATGATTGTGAAGAAAAATGTGCCACAATAATATGTCACATTTGGAAAGTCAGATGTGGAAAAAATTTAGAAACCAAAATTCAAACCTCAAACAAGCGGCTTTTGAAATCATTATTACCTAGAAACATACATAAGGAAAAAATATCCCAATCCACACTAATCATCTTGTAGTTAATTTTCTACAAACCATGTAATATGGCATCGAACACCTATCCATATGTTGAAAATAACTTTAAAGGGGTGCTAAATAAACAAACCAACACTATTAATATTGGACTAATTATGCATGTATCGGTTTGGAAATTATAGAGAAGCCAAAGAACAAACAATAGAAGCAAGGGAAACAATCAAACAGGGACCCAAGCTTTGAAGGAAGCAATGTTGTGGGAAAAATCTATAGATTCTAATGGACTGTAGTTGGAATTCAGTTACGGGTAATGGTCTGATTACCGAAGTTGAGAATGATCATAATCAGAATGAAGATTTCTCAGTTGTGCTACCTCCCTTGAACCCTTCTCGTGTCGATAATCACAACATGTTCCTTGGTTTTGCAGATGTGGAAGAGGTTGTTACATCTCAGTTTGGTCTTAAGGTAAGTAGCTCGAATCTGTCCTCTTAGGAACCAGCTCTTAAGTCATTTATAAAATCATGCTCTAAATCCATAGCTACGGGTCTTTTTCCAATCGTCTCTATAAGTTCAAAAAGAACGGGGAAAACTCATCATATTCATATCCTTGAATTCCCCTGACTTCCAAACATTTTTCAAGGGCTTGAAGAGAAACAGGAGGTCGCCTCATCCCCTTGGTCTTGGAATCCACAGTGATAGGTATCACCATTCCATCTTTGTCTGAGACAAATCTTGGAGTCAACCAATTTGAGATATAAAAGCTAAGAAGACAGGCCTTTTCTGTAATGGTTAAGTACAAAAAAGATAATATGTTCTGCTAAATCTGTTGTTGATCATGACAAAACTTCAGCAGTTAAACTCACGGATTTTGGTACTATAATGAGTCTAAGTTTTCCCTCTTCGAAAGAAAATCACAAAGATATGTTTAGTGATGTGGTGAAAAATCATATGGTTTTAACCATACAGGGAGTTGATGAAAGTCTTACATAATTGTAACATGCATTCTTAACCTGGTTAACAACTTTTAGTTTGGCATTTTGTTTCTTAGGTTCGTCAAATTGTCTTATCTTTTGTTATATTTTTTTAACATTTCTTGGTTTCGATTGGCGTTTCCTTTAGCTTCTTCGTTCTGTTTTTTACTTTCATTAAGGATTTGTTGCTCTCTTTAAGATGTATTTGCTTATGCACGGCTTGTGTGTATTTTATAATACATTTCCTTTCTACTGATCAAAAAAAATAAAGGGAGTGTAGTTGGAAGGAGATTAGAACAATTATATCTCCTTCATCAGAAACCAAATCACAAGCATCGAGTGGCAAAGACAAACCGTTTTATGAAATCTTTTACACTTACGTCTAGGGGTGCACATACCCTACCCATATCTTCCAATCCTACCCTACCCGCCAGTGTTTTAACCGTATCCTATCCTACCCACTATTTGGCGGGTAGAGTAACGAGTAAAGATTTTCTTAACCGCCGTTAGATGGGTAGGGTGACGGGTAAAGCTCGAAACTATCCTACCCTACCCGCCTACCCGCCTATCTATCTAACAGCCGTTAGTAGCCGTTGAAAACATGAGAAAGAAATAAACAAGTATTTATTCATTCCACGTTTCAGATACATGAGAGAGAAATAAACAAGTATTTTACTGAACAAAAAAAGCCTCTGCAAGACTGCAACTTTCTCTGTTCATTGAAGAATTTGATCAACAGTTGAAGAATTCTATTTCCTTTCATCGAGAAAAGATAGAAAAACAGAGTTGGGGTTTGTTCCGATTTTTAGGACGATAGTGGAACTGCTTCAGGAAATAGATGCAATTGGGGTGATGCTTTAGATTTTCATATTGATTTAGCGGATGCTTCAATTCGCAAGGTATGGTGATTTTAAGCTATTTATTTATGTTTTTGTATTGTTATGAACAATTGTCAATAAAACTTGTAGCCTTGCTAAATTGTACCTTCTACTAGTAATAGATTCACTGTTCTACCATCTGTATGATTAATTACTATTGTTTTGGGTCGTAGAGACGGATATGATTCGATCAAAGGTGGATAGGAATTGTCGTGTGAATTGAGTTTTGATTGATGCGGTGGACTAAAAAAAACGGTTATACCCGCCACCCTACCCGACCCGTCAGAGAATGGGTTGGGTCGGATCTTACCCGTTTAATGGAGGATAGGGTGACGGGTAAAAATTTTCTTAACCGCCAGTAAACGGGTAGGATGGCGGGTATAGGCCATATCTTACCCACCCTACCCGTTATGCAGCCCTACTTACGTCAATTCTCATGACTATTTAATTTCAAATGTACTAATAAGATTTAATCATATCAAAGGAAATGCAAACCAGGTGGTTCCTTCTTTGACGTCACAATCCATTGCCACACCATCGTGTTCGCATATTTGTCCTCATCGTTGCTTAACTAGATATCTTTTTGATGATGCTACAAATTATAACATAAAATTGGTTAAAAAGACCAAAATCAATAATTTTTGGGTGAAAATGACACTTAGATTTTGATCCTGCCAATTTTTAAATACTTTTTCTTATTTTTAATTTACACAGGATGCATCCAGTTTCATCCTCGCTATTTTTTAAGTTTAAGCCAGGATGAATCCAGTTTCATCCTTACTATTTCGTTTTTGTACATTTCACCCATACTAATTTTTACTCGTATATTTGAACCATGTTTTGAAAATATTTGGACAAATGACCCATTTTCCGAAATTACGGAAAATAAAAAAATAGCAAGGATGAAACTGGGGTTCATCCTGGCTTAAACTTAAAAAATAGCGAGGATGAAACTGGATGCATCCTGATGTAAATTAAAAATAAGAAAAAGTATTTGAAAATGGGTAGGATGAAATTGTTTACATCCTGACTATTTTTATATTTTTGTCCATTTAAACAAAATCTAAATATATTTTTCACCCATGAATCGTTGATTTTGGTCTTTATAATCAATTTTGTGCTTTTCCAACCCAGGAGAAAAAAAAAAATTCTTGAGAATCGTTGAAAACAAGGAGAGCATGTGCCAAGATTCACTCATCTTATGATTCTTAGCTAGTGGGGAGAAAAAAGGATGGGGATTAGGGATGCGGGATCCAACAAAATAGTCATACCATGTGAAATTGTTGGCATGTCGCCTTACGAGGCACCCACTCCCATTTGCACTGATTTTAGGGTACTATTTTCAAATTCTCCTCGAACAAACTAACAGAACCACTTATGTACTCGGCTGTACTTGGTACATACCAGTACCAGTAAGTTATAACTTACCTCACTGGCTCGCTGATTTAGTATAACTTATACTTTTGGTAAAAAAGTTATTGGCTCAGTTCGTTCCTGATTAAGTTACTCTTACGTATCCATTAATCAATTTGCAAAAGCATAAACAGGTGGCGGAGTATATATTAATGATTGATCTTACAAATGTAGAAGACGGACTAACACTTCTCCTTCCCGATTTCAACTTTCAAGCGATAGCGTCGGTGAGGCAAAACCCAGGATTCAAGCTTAAGTTATAAAAATAATATTATTCAATTTTCGATTTAATTAGTAGTAATTAATTTGGTTACATAATGTGGATAGTGGAGTGTTTCTTAGAACCTTCTAAAAACATACTATAACTAGTATGTAAGAATATTTGCTTTCATAAAACGGATTTGTAGCATCTCCAACCTCCAACAATAGGTCAAAGAAATCCTATGTGGAGTTTATGTTTAGACCCCCTTTGTTTCGGTTTTCAAACATAAGCCCAAATAAGATCTTTTTCCTAAAACTTATTTCCAATAAAAGATTGTGGTATGTATTTTAAAATTTGGATAAGCATAAAAAGGATTTGTTTTTTAGCATTATTTTATATTAAAATAATTTTATAAAATGAAATTGATGACATGAAACTAGTCGGGGTCATTCCGAATGTGTAATTAAGACTTTCTTTTAACACCTTCATATTCAATATTTCATCCCTCCTAATTTATAGAACCTAACTATTAAATATGCATTTATGCTAAATGGGGCCTAAAAATCCTATATTTCATTCAAGAAATATATTATCACCTTCTATTATAGATGCTCTTAATAGCTGATAATACACATGGAAAATCAAAGTGTGAATTGGTTATGGGGATTAGGGACGTATTATAAAAAGAGTTTAGGGGTATCACGTCTTCGGGGTTCACTTGTTAGCTTAGTGCCGATTCTAAGTATTACTAAATACTAAACGCATTACCAAGTATTATTTAGTAATACGGAGACCGACCTTTCACCTCTCTACAAAGAGATTTCCGACATAGAGCCCCCTTCTTTTCCCACAACGTCAACTCTCAGATCTTCTTAGATCTGAGCAGTACCAGTTCGATTAACAAAGTTTTAGATTAGAGTAGTAAATTACAAAGATCGAATTTGTCTCATAAAGAAGAGGAGAAAGCAAAACCCTAAACCAAAAACCTCATCATCTTGTTCAAACCCTAATTTAACACCATGGATTTAGCGAATCTCATCAGCTAAATCTCGATTCACCGACCTTCTGCATCAATTAGATCGCTTGCTGCCATATATTGTGATACCCAATTTTATTCATGGAGATTTCATCTTATTTTTAAAAAATATGTTGCTGCTGGGATTGAGATTCATTCTAGTTTTCTCAAGGTCTAATCGTCATTAACTATCTTTCTGCTTCCTTTATCTTTGAGGTAATCGCTGGTTTCTTTCCACCGGAAGTTGTTTGATTTGACCTGCCGTTGTTTTTTATCCCTGAAAATCCTTTTGAACAGTCTTTCTGAAAACAGAACTAGTGACAAAACCCCTAGGTGAACGAATTAATGATAAGAAAAAACCGGTCATATTATTTCTACCAAATAAAAACCGTTTCAAATAAAACTGGGACAAAAACCCCAAGCCAAATAATAATGTGTAAATTCAGTTTTTGTTACTTTTAAAAAAGCCAAACATACCCTTCGACCTTTTCTTCTTCTTTTCTGATTTCTTCTTTCTTCTGTCTCCTTCTCCCACCACCATCATCACCATCAGCAACAATGGAACTGCACCAGAAGAACGGCGCTGATTCGAGAGATGAAGAATTCGAGAGACTTTTTCTCTTATTCATTTCCCTAAAACTGAGAAAAGAAGAAGCAGCAGTTGCCGCTGTTTTATCACCTGAAATTGAGAGTAAATATCGTTGTTGTTGATCGAGAAATAGATCGAGAATTGGGATATGAGAAAAGGGTAAGATAGATATGATGGACTTTGGTAAGATTCAAGATGGGTTGAATCTGAGATTGCAAGAAATTGGATCTGCATCTCGCCTGGGGTTGATTCAGAAATTGAAACTCAGAGTTGAGTTAGATTGAGAAGATGTGAAGATGGGTTCTGCTAGCTTCTGTTGAATTCAGTTGTGGAGTTTTGGATGAACTGAAATGGGGATATGGAGAAATTGAGGGTTTGTGTTGGTGCTCTTGAAGAAAAAATTAGGGATTTTCTGTCAATTCGAGAAATGAATGAGGCCGCTGGTGTTGAGGATGGATCTGAAGAATGATGGTGGTGGAATTATGAAACAGAGATGAGAAGAAATCGAAGATGAGCTGCTGTGGATGCTGGTGATAATGAAATCAGTTAAGCGGAAATGGAACTGTAGATGATCGAAATGATGCATTAATGAACTTGGCAAACTACGATTCGATTTGAGATGGGTTCTGGAGTCGCAAGATGTTGTTGCTGGGCATATTCAGATGAGAAAAGAATGAGAAGAAGATGAATGGAGTTTTTGGTGTTGTGTGTTGACTGAATTGATGCCTCAGCTGCTATTGAAATTTCAGGTGACGATGGATTGGTGGTACTACAGTTCAATGAGGTGGTCATGGAAGTGAAGAGAAGGAATTGAATTAGAAGTGCAAGTTGTGTTGAGAACTGGTGTTTAAGAAGATGTAATGTTGATGCTGTTGTTGTTACCGTGGTCTGATGGAAGAGATGTAGGTGCAATTGTCTGGTGGTGTTAGCTCTAGCGCAAGGACTGGAATTGCAGGTTAAGCCATGGATTGCTGGTAGGATTTAAACCAGTTGAAGCCTTGTGTTGGTTGGTATGCAGGATAAAGAAGATAATGGAATTGGCTTGTGAACTGAAATGATGCAGGTGGAGGTTATGGAGCTGTGAATGGGTTAAGAAGCTATGTGTCGCAGTGGTGGAATGTGGAGCTGTAGATGACAAGGAAATGGTGGTTGCTGCCATGGTTCAGCTGGAGCAGTGGAAATCTAAACTTCAAGCACATTATAAACTTCAGCTGGAGCAGTGGAAATCTAATAAGAAGAGGATGACAGACAATGCTGAAGATGTAGATTATATGGCCGTCGCTAGTATGGCAGAGGGGATGGTAGGAGCGAATATTATTGAGGTTGTTGCCATTAATATGATGCGTGACGAAAGAACTGAGGTATATATAACCTGCTTTTTTATTTTAATCCATCTGTTTGAGTATATAGAATTGGTGATCTCGTAATTGTCTTAGTTATAAGGAAACTGTAGGATTCTTATTTTGTCTAGGTCACGCAAGTTAATGAATGGTAGATGTTTTAGCATTCTCAGTGTACGTTGGCATAGGTTTCAAGTATCTGAGGTGCACATCAATGGAACCCGCAGTATGTTACGAATATTGATACTCTAGAATAGAGCCAGTTACTTGCATATCCTTAAAACACAAACAAAGTTATCTTGTATCTGATTATCTCTTTTTATTCTTGTCTGACTTAAAAATAGCTGTAGGTCTATACTTTTCAAGCACGAGTTTCAGAAGTTTCTTAAGTTTGATTAACTAATGAAGCTATCGTTTAATGTACCTTAACCAACAGACGATTTAGTCAAATTAGAAGGATCTCTGATGAGTTAAAAAGAGGGATCTGATTTTAAGTTGAAATGGTCAATGAAGCAGATGGTGCTGTTGTGGATAGACGGAGGATGAAATTAGAGCTGAGTTACAGCAGATGATTCTGTCAACTAGAGAAGCAATGAAGCTTAAATGAAGTGCAGTTACTGATGAATTCAATGAAGCAGATGGTGCTGTTGTGGATAATCGGTTTCATCGTATTTATGATGAAACCAAAATTGGTTTCATCTAATTTTTGGTCAGTGGTGGTGGTGGTCGTCGGCGGGTGTTGGCGATGTTGCTGGTTTTAGTAGGTGGTGGTTGGCGGTGGTCGACAATGGTGGTCCTGGCAGTTGATAATATGTGTTGTAGCATAGAGCATGGATCTGTGTTGTTGTGATGTTGCTGTATCCAAGACAACTGCAACATAAGATCCTTGTTGAATTTTTCTTATAGTTGAATTCTGATGAAACCAATTAGGGTTTCATCTTCTTTTATGATGAAACCAAAATCGGTTTCATCGGATTTATGATGAAACCAAAATCGGTTTCATCTAAATTTTGGTCAGTAGTGGTGGTGGTCGGTGGTGGCGGTGGCGGTCGGAGGTGGCGGTGGTGGTCGGTGGCGGTGGTGGTGGTCGGAGGTGGTCGGGGCGGCGCAGCGGTGACGGTCGTGTGGCGGTGGGGTCGGTGGCGGTCGGAGGCGGCGGCAGGGGTCGGAGGTGGCGGCGACGGTCGGAGGTGGTGGCGGCGATGGTTGGCGGTGGTGGTCGGTGGCGGCGGCGACGGTGGTGGTCGGTGGCGGTGGTAGAAGGTGGCGTTGCTTGTTGGTGGTGACAATATAATAAGAATTAAAGTGGGGTTGATGTTTGTTTTTGTTGGGGTGATTTAAACTAAGAGGGTAATATAGACCAATTATATTAAATGGAGTTTTTGTGAACAATTTATTTTTTTGGAGTTTTTGTGTATGGATAGTGACAATCTCTGGGGTTTTAACTCACGCACCGTTCTGAAAACCCAATAGTAACCTCTTTCTCATAACCTGGTTTATGATTTTAGTAATTGTTTTTTCGACACTTTCTCCTTTGTGCCTTAAGCAAGTTTGTAAGCCTTGTTTTAGCTTCCGTATCTGGATTGTGTTATTGTTCTTAGCCTTTCTTAGGCTAGTGAAAACTCTTTTTCGTTTTATCCGTGGAGACATCTTTTTTCAACCATCTTTTTAGTCTCAGTTCATAGGTGGTTTGATTTTTCTAGTGATGTCCTGTCCGATTTGTTCAAACCCTTGTTTCCATGTTTGCTTCTGGTAGTTAATGTTACATTGGGTTGCAGTGATCCTTTGTAGTTTTTTCTTTAGTCCTACTTTCAAATTGATTGCAAAGGCTTGAATTTTTCATGTTTTAGTTGTTATGTTTTTCCAAGGAGCTTGTTTTATCCTTGGAGCTTTTTTTCTGCAACAGTTTTTGGGTTTTTCTTAAAGTCTTTCCTTGATATGATTCATTCAAACTGGCCTGTGATACTAGTTTTCTGGAGAGGTAAAATTCTTAGCCAAAGAAATTCTCGTGTCAGCTTTTATCCTTCAGCTTTTGGTCTCATCTGCACCAAGAATTAAGATACACAACCAACTAATTCAGTACCCAATTCAACTAGATTGGCAGTTTCATGCAACTTCTGAATTGACCGTTTTATTCATCTTGTTAACTGTCATCTCTGGTGCACTAGTTTTGAATCCGAGGCAACCGCTCCCTATGCCTCCTCACCTTGGTCCTTTATTAGATTTTAGAATCAACCCTTTATCTCCACCAAGATGATTTTTTCGCAGCAAGCAGCATATACAAAATCATCGCATGATGTATCACAACTTCAGTTTTTCTTATTTCTCAGCAGCAAGCAACACCTAGTTGATTATGCAAATTGGCCGGTGAATTTCGCACAATTACTTGGCACCCTTCTTCAGTTTCGCTACACTTTACTTTATAAGAAAATAGTTTCCGTTTGAGTCTGTAATTTGTTTGTTTCTTAAGAAAATAGTTTCCGTTTATTAGCTTTAGCACTTCTTACTTCAAGGACACTTAGTGGATTTTAATTCAAGATTCTATCAAGCTAAAGACTTGAAGTTATGGATAAAGCCGAAAAACAAAGGAGTAAACACTTATTATTTAGGCAGTTCACTACGGCATCAAGATAAAAAGGCATGGCTAGCGATTTCAATCAATTACATCGGACACCTCTATCTCTTGCGGACACGACAGTGTCCTTCAAAAATACTGCTTTTCTTGTGGAAAGCATTGACCGAAGGCCTATCGACCTTCGACACCGACATCCACCACCGTTGCAATTATGATTTGAACACTGCTATTCTGCGCCAATATCATGTTATTGTAGATTCATGGCTTTCCAATCTAATTGTAATTGACGAATCTTGTGGTATTGTATTCCCTCATGTAATAGTCCCTTAGTTGTTTAATAAATTTAATGCTTCAAAAAGAAAAAAATTAGTAATACGTATTATAAAAAACGCATAATTGGGGATAGAGGAAAAGGAGAAAAACTAGATTTAAATATCAAATCAGGGTCATCCCTTATCTCTGTATTTTAACTAATTCCTAATCTACTCCTCACTAACCATGTTTAATATTTAATTATAATTAGGAAATTCATGAGATTATTAGTTAAATGATTAGTGTGTATTATTATTTGGGTGAGGTGAGAGTAGAAGGAGGAAAAGAATTTGAGAGAATTTTTTTTTTGGTGAAAATGGTGGATGACTGTGAAGAGAGAATTGCTGCCGAATCTTTAGCTCAACTACAACAAGGAGTATATCTTGAATCTTCAGCTAATGATAACAATTCACTATTGCAATTGTTTGTGGAACCAACACCCTTAGAACATGATTTTTATGAGCATGAAGTGTTTCGTGAAGAACCAACCCAAGAAAGTAAACAAGTTCTACATACAATCACTTCCAATACTCAGGTAAAGGTGCCAATGTGTTGAAAATTTGATTTTTTTTTCTTTGAATTCTCCATTGTTGTAGCTGAAATAGCTCGGTGCCGGCATGGACGTAGTATGAATACAATGTAGGTAGCACCATTACCGGCATAGTATTCATACTACATCCATGCCGGCCAGTAATATCCCCCATTTTTAAATGCAAGTCGACATTGTATTCAACCAAAAAACTATGCCGGTACAAAAGTTACTTTTTACCTACCACAGAATATGCTACCGACATGGTTCAATTTCAACGTTACCATGCCGGTACCTCCAAAAAAAACATACAAGAACAATTGACTTTGAAAGTTAAATACCGGCGTGGTTGATTAATTATCGACCAAGCCGACACTTTGTACTGGCGTGGAACCTTAGGTAATGAGCATGTCGGCACCAAAGTTTCCGGCGTTGATTTCCAATGAAATTTTTATGCCGGAAGCATTTCAAATTTGGTTTTCAGTTTTCAGTTCAGTTCGAACATGCCGTAACTTTGGTCGATCATGCCGGAACTGTGGTTCGGCATAGTATTTCAATTTTTTTTGGAACTAATTTAATTTTCTTTTTATTCGTTCCTTAGCTTATGACATATACTGATCCAACAAATGCAAGAACGCTTGGTCGGGATACGTCGGAATACTATAAAATTCCTTCGATATGTTACCAAAGAATACTTTTCACCTAGTATTTTGAACTTTACTTAGGGATTGCTTATAATGAACCTTATAATCTACCGTGGTTGTCCTTATGTAGAAAATAACAAAATGAAGCAATAAATTGGGCTAAAAAGACGACTCGTAAGAATATGTGCGTGCTGGTGAGGAACACTGAAGGTTCAAAGATTCGTTTTGAGATGACTTGCGAGAGAAGTAGTTTCTACAAGGAGAAGAATGACCATAAGAGAAAGGGTTATGTATATCCAAAGAAGACTAATATGGTATACAAGACTCCTATCAGAAAGGATAATTTCCCCTTTAAGCTTGTATTCCATTTAAAAGACAATGGATGAGATTGTAGGGTGTGGTTCTACCGCCATAACCACCCGGATCCGGAAGATTTTGTTGGTCACTCCCTAATTGCGAAGCTAAAACCTCATGAAATAGAGGATGTAAAGAGAATGACCAAAACATGTATCAAACCAAGACAAATTCTCATAGGCTTTAAGGAAAAGGATCCGACGAACATTTCTTCTCTAAGTAAAATTTATAGCGCACAAGAAACTATTAGAAAGGTGGAATGAGAAGGTAGGAGCGTTATGCAAGAATTTGAGAAGATAGCTTGGGATCACAACTACACGCGCACTAAAAAGAGCCCGACAACAAGCCCCTTCAAATATTCATTTCGCATCCTTTGATTTCAAAATTGGCTCATACATCGTCATAGGCCGGAAATGTTACCACCATTGGCGTATATAAAGATTTCAATGCCGAATCTAGTTCTGTAGAGAGAAAACTTACAAAAAAAAAACTTTTTTATAGAAATCTAAACATGTTCAACATACACCAAACAACTAAATTGTGGTTAAATGTTCTTAATCATAAACCAAAAGTAAACCAAACAACTAAAGAGTTCATCATGAGGTACAAACATAAAAAAGTTCCAAATTGTTCAAAACCTAACAACCACCATCCAAATGAAAAAACACAAATACAAATTTTATATCACTTGGTCTTTTGCTTCTTGGAGACCACCTTCCTTGCTTCCACGAATAGAGCTTTTGCACTTGGGTCTTCCATTTTATCAAGATTTTCCTTGACTTCCTTCATTTCTTCAGGGGATAGCACCTGTCCTTTCTCGTTCTTGCAACCAAACATCTTTCTCAACTTGCTAAGACGACTCCTCTAAGTTCATACATCCAACACATAATTAATATATATATATACTAATATAAGATTATGTATACATTAAACGACTAACCAATTAACAATACTTACTAGCAATCCAACGATCTTTTGAAGTCCGGCAATTGTAGGTGGTGCCTCTGTAGGAGTTGGAACAGGAGGGTTTTTCTGGGGTGGAACTTTGACGTCAACCGGGATCACGACAAGAGGATGTGACTCTTTCAAGTAATTCCACATGTAGTTGGGATGAGCTTCATCACCGTTTTATGCAATCTTCCAATTACTAATATCTACCAAACGACGTGGTTCCCTATCCCTCCAATGTGTTGGTTATGTATTTGGCGTACACTCTACCCTCAACCTTAAGGAATTTGAAATGCAATGAGGATAGTCGTAATTTCTTATATCCAAGTTGTTGTATCACACGTCGAGGATCAACCATAACGTACCCCCTTGGGTGGAACAAAGGTCCATTGTAAGATGCAACGTTATTATACCTCAAAAAGTGGTGGTTTTCTCTAATCTCTTTGTATGGGTCTAACACAACCTCTTTGGTAGTCATCGCGTCCAGATTCAATCTCATATCCATCAGTCAACGGTTGTTACCGGGCTTCGGAGTATTGTTGAACTCGTATCTCCGAGCTCTATGCTCATCGCGTTCGGAACTTTTTTTTATCGTCAAACATTTGTAGTTCGTGAACAATGTTGGGAAGTATTCATAATCCCACACCTATGCCAATATGGAATGATACATATAAAAAGTAGTAAATTTTGTTTCTAATAATAAGGGTACATGTGAACAATATATATAAGAACATAAGTTTAAAAACAAAATTACCTGGAGTAGAGTGACCTTCCCGACAAGTTTGTTGGTAATAGCCTTAGAGGCCCTTCTCATCTCCACCATCAAATGTGACATTACCATGGAGCCCCAAGCATAGCTACATACCTCTTCCAATGGATCTAAGTATTGTAGGTGGTTTGCATTCACCTTGTTCCCACCAGCGTTAGGGAATACCTTAGTGCCCAAAATGAATAACAAGTACGCAGCGGTTGTATGACGAATTTGTGTGGGGTCCCATCCTTCCTCCTTTCGTCTCTCCTCGGTCCCTTCAAAGCTCTCCTTAAGCATCTTCAACTTGATTATCTGTGTCCTACTTTTCTTAGATACATAGAAGCTTTCTAAAGAAGTTTTGTAGTCCCAAGAAAACAACTTGTTAGTCAGAGCGTGTAACTTAAACCACTCTAGGTCCGGATGCTTATCTCCTTTTGCAACTGATTTTCTGGTAACCCATAAGCCTAGAATGTTCTGAGCATCATCAGGGATCAAGGTCATCTCCGTATATGGGAAGTGCATGGTATCAGTTTCACCATGAAACCTCTTGAATAAGCAATTGAATGTCACAGAATCATACTTCACATAATTTTCAACCAAAGGATATAGCCTAGAGTCCTTCACATTCCTTAGCCAAATCCCAATGAGTCGCGACTTGATGTCGGCAAACACGCACATATTTCTTATGATGCTACAATCAGGAGGCAATACAATTAGGAGATTTTACATAAATACAAAACAATACATATGCACAAGATAAAAATTATTACATAGGTTTGATAGATAATACGAGCACATGTATCCTTGTAGCCAAATAGTGGTACGGCCGGGTCGTCCGCTTCACCCCCAATATTTTCCACCACCAAGGTTAGGTAACATGTCATCAGAATGAGGAAGGTGCGAACCTTTTACTTTGACTACTTTATTCTTCTCCTGTATTGGTTTTTCCCCCTCACCTTCACATTGTGTCGGTTGTTGACTTGGCCCACCGTGCATCAACCTCATCATCTTCTTCCTCGTTTTCCTCTTCATCATGATCATCATCAAATGTTCCAGTACGTTCACGGATTACGAGTTTTCTACGGTCCCCACTCTCCCAATTTTTCCCTCTTGTAGACCTAGCCCCCAAACGCTTGTTGCGACCAAGTTCCTTCCATCGAGGAGGCAGAGACTCGGGAGTACCAAGAGCGTTCTTCTTTCTTTTCTTAATGCCAACATCTTTAGATTTTCCTTTCTTAGATTCCTTTGCTTTATCCCTATATCAAAAGAGACACAAAATAAATATAAGACAACTAACAATCATATTTGATGCCGACATTGAAATGATCAATAACGGCATTGAATCATAGGTATCGGTATACGATCACGAAAAATCGTCAATGCCGAGACCAAAAAACAGCATTGTAATTCAAAAACAAACTATGCCGGGAATATAAGCCAGCATTGTCGAGAACATGCCGACAATGGCGGTAGTCATAGGTAATTCCTAGGTTTTTCCTGTATACCATAAGAGCATTGTCGGCATACACGTAAAAAATAAAACAATGCCGCAACCAAGTACCGGCATTGTATTCATCTTAATTTCAATGTCGGGACTAAACATTCAGTTTCAGGTGATTTTAGTTTTGTAGTCGGCATAATATTCATATTAAATCCAATGCCGGAACTAGATACCAGCATGGTATTCATACGAAATTCAAAGCCGAACTCAGAATCGGCATTGTATTCATACTAATTTCAATGCCGGTATTGACCATAACTCAAATGTTTGAGTTAGGATTTGCGATTCTAACCTAAACCCACTGCCTTAAATCGATTAAAACACTTATAGAAATGCTCAGAATTACATACCTTCTCATAGAAGTCATTTCTTCTTCGAAAGTTTGATTGTCCGAATTTTCTTCTTCTTCTTCTTCAAAAGCAATCAGATTTATCCTTTCTTCTTGTTTTTGTTGTGCTACTGATTTTGATTTTGATTTCAGGTTGGGATTGGGTTTCTTTCATGGAGGCATGGTTATAGAATAGGGTAACCGACGAAGAAATTTTTGAATCGACGATGGAGAACGATGAAGACGATGAAGAATTTTTTTTTTTTGAAACCCTAACCTAATGAAGAATGAGTGTGCAGGAACAGATGAAAGTGGGGGATATTTATTTTGGTTTTTTGATTTTTAGTTTTAGATTTTTATTTTGTCGGAAGGGTAGTATAGTCTTTTCATAATATTTTTAATTAATCAAAGGGTATTTTAGTATTTCCTCCCCCAAAAAAACACCACTTAGCAGACACTATTGGATGTGATAGTAATTCATATCCTCCAATTACGTGTTCTTATAAAAAGGACGTATTACTAAGTACTTTTCCGTTTATGAAAATTATTTTACCAATTTGATATCTACTCTACCAACAAGGTTATTTGGTGTTTACTCGTTTCAAATCAATTCTTGTGTGATTAAACAAGATTTGTAGTTTTGGCTTGTTGAGTTTTTTTGGCAGATGACAGCGTGACATGATTTAACCTCTCAGGGCCGTCTTTAGCATGGGGCGAAAGGGTCGGCCGCCCTAGGCCCGATATTCTGAGGGGCCCAAAATTCTTTTTCACAACCTTTGTATATATCTGGGTTAGATATCTTCCCAAAGACGTGTCATGTGGTCGTGAAAAATAAAAAGAAAGAACAACTCAGCGAGATTTCATGAATATTTGGCACAAAATTGCTTCTGGATTACTGAGATTGTAGGTGTGTATCTTCGAACAACTCAGAAAGATTCACTCTGAACAATGATAGGGAGGAAGTTTTTGAAGTCGGCACATGGAGCACAATCAATGAAAGGTAAAATTAACTGGCAGTTAACCTAGCTATGCTGAGTACAAACTGCAATACAAATAGGAGTTGGGAACAAAACTCTATAACTGGCCTTTTTATGTTACATTCAAACAATTTAATTACCAGTCCTGTAGGAAATCTAAAAAATGGTATTGTAACTATCAATCCAAATATCGATAACAATATTTTGGATCTGGAGAGAACTGGCAGTCTGCTAGCCAGCAACAGTTCTCAAACTATGTAATCTTCCTTATGGGATTTCTTCCCCTTTTTTTCCTATAAAAAAAGTATCTTTGATCTTTCCCTAGCTTAATTGGATAGTTGATGCTGCATTTTACATCAATGGACTTAATTGAAGTATTTGTTCCTTTATCCTAAAAAGCGTGTTGAAAATTCGGAAACATTTCTAATCAATTCGTCTTGGGGTGGGGTAGTTTGAAGAAACTTGACATTATTATATCTATTTGAGAAATCTTAAACTTAAAATCAAACATGAAAGGTGTTGATCCGTCCTCTGATCTTTGTATTCTCATTAAGATTGCTAAACATGATCATACTTGAAAAGCGGGGCTCTAACAATACCACCCAATATTTCGCTTAGCAATCTGTATGGAAAAACTCGAATATACTTTTAAGAGAATCAACAAGACTCAATCAATTAAAAGTATATCAACGAGTTTATATCTCTCTTTTTGATTTGATTTACTCAAACAAGAACTGCGAGTTCTAATCAAATACAAGGAATAACTTGGATGGTACCAAAGACCAATATCTAAGGATCAATCAATGTAAATCAACAACCAAAGGTTGGATATTCTAATTGATGATCTAACGCACAACCTTTATTATTTCAATTATAAAGATAAAACAATATAATACGGAAATTGAAATAACACAGACACCAGAAATTTTGTTAACGAGGAAACCGCAAATGCAGAAAAATCCCGGGACCTAGTCCAGATTGAACACACACTATATTAAGCCGCTACAGACACTAGCCTATTCCAAGCTAACTTCGGATTGGACTGTAGTTGAACCCCAATCAATCTCCCACTGATCCAAGGTACAGTTATGCTCCTACGCCTCTGATCCCAGCTGGATACTGCGCACTTGATTCCTTTTGATGATCTCACCCACAACTAAGAGTTGCTACGACCCAAAATCGCAGGCTTTGACAATAAACAAACCTGTCCCCACGGACAAGTCTATCAAAGGATCAATCTGTCTCTCACAGATAAACCCTAAAGGTTTTGTTCCGTCTTTTGATAATAATCAAGGTGAACAGGAACCAATTGATAATCCGGTCTTATATTCCCGAAGAACAACCTAGAGTTATCAATCACCTCACAACAATCTTAATCGTATGGTAGCGAAACAAGATGTTGCGGAATCACAAACAATAAGACGAAGATGTTTGTGATTACTTTTTATATCTTGCCTATCGGAGATATCAATCTCAAGCCAATCGATCTGATTGTACTCGTACGATAGAAGATGTAAGATCAGATCACACAACTACGATAAAAGTAGTATCGATCTGGCTTCACAATCCCAATGAAGTCTTTAAGTCATTAACCTGGTTTTAAAAGAAGAAAACCAAAGGTTAAAGGAGAATCGACTCTAGCACGCAAACTAGTATTACACGTAATGTGTGGGGATTAGTTTTGCACAATACTAGATGTCTCCTTTATATAGTCTTTCAAATCAGGGTTTGCAATCAATGTTAGGTTAGTAACAGAGGATTCAATATTCACCGTTAGATGAAAACCTGATTTATATTCAAGCTAATATTTCTCAACCGTTAAATCGAAAACTTAGCTTGTTATACACACTTGACAATGCACGCTTCTAGGTTTGTTAACCGTACCCAAACGTATGCACTTGTTGGTTCAACAACAGTTAACCAAATGGTTAGCCATCTGAGCATTTCATAGCAACCATGTTCTTCTTCACCACAACTAGTTCAAATGACTTCAAATGAACTAGTTAGAGAGTTGTTCAATTGCAAGGAAATCTCATGTACTACACATGACACAATTGAAGCAAAGATGATTTGATTCACTTGATTCGGTTCATGAACTTTTATATCCACGGTTTGAAAACTGCATTCCTTAGTCTTTTTAAGTTTAAGTTCAAAAATCATCTTCAGATATATAACCTTCTCAAGTTCGCAGACTAGGTTCGCGGACTTAAGTTACCGGGCAGAGTTTAAAAACTCCAGCAGAAATTCTCGGGTTTGAGAACTTCGACGGTTCTCGGACTGGGTTTGCGGACTGAGTTTGTGGAGTTATCTTCACGCAAGTAGTTTGTCAACTCCAGCATAAATTCTCGGGTTTGAGAACTTCGGCAATTCGCGAACTGGGTTCGCGGACTTGTCTAATGATAGACACATTTTTTTGTCTGATATAATCTCAATTGTATATATTGTTAGTGCTCGATTTTGTTTTTGTTTTGGCTTTTTATGTCTTTGTAGGTGTTTTTGGAAAAATAAGATTTTGCGGCGAAATTGGCTCGAAAAGTGTTTTTTGTGTTCATGGGAGGACATTTGCTATTCAGACCCTCACTTTGGATAATGGGTAACCTAATTACTAAGGGGCATCCCATTTCCAGGCATCTGCTAATCGCACCCCTACTCTGGATAAGGGGCAACCATCTTCAACATTCAAAAATCAGGTTTTGGCGGGAAAAAAGTGTAGTTAAAGAGCAGTTTTGGCAATTGTGATTTGGAGGAGTTTGAGGTCGATTAAACCTCTGATTTTCATAGGATAGACTCTTTATGGGTCTAGGAATCTGATATGGGTGTTTAAATCGATTAGATTGGGCTCAAACGACGGATTTTTCTC